>NW_026515882.1:0-71 GCF_023601865.1 Aspergillus affinis | reverse complement strand
GGGGGGGGGGGGGGGGGGGGGGGGGGGGGGGGGGGGGGGGGGGGGGGGGGGGGGGGGGGGGGGGGGGGGGG
>NW_026515881.1:0-134578 GCF_023601865.1 Aspergillus affinis | reverse complement strand
AGGTGCTGTATGGTATGTAGGTTAGGCCAGGATCCTCCACCTCCCTAGTCTGGTTGACAATATCGTTCCAACAGTATCCTTTCTGTAACAGATCGTAACGACGCCGTTTGACGGCATTGATCTCACGTAGCAGCGACGTGAAGGTCCAGAAATGACCCTCCAGCAACGAAGGAGCTGGTATCGTGGCCGCAAGACTCTGTTCCTGCGTGAATTTCGTCAAGGCGCTAAATGTCTCGAGATCGACCACTTCCATGACCAGGAACCTCGCAACGGGGTCCTGCGGTTCTCTCTGCCGATTCCGCAGGTTCCGTCGATCAATGATCGCACGGCAGGCGCGCAGATGAAGACTCCAGTCAGTTGAATGGGGCACGAGCATCTCCCCGTAGCACAGGACGAGCATGGTGGCAAGGATTTCGGTCAGAGACGAGCCATCCTGCTGGCGCCCCGCGACCTGATCACCATCCAACTCAAAATGTATTTTTGTATTCAGATTCCGAAGACTCGCTTCGCGCAGATCACGGTTCGCCTGCAGAAGTGCCAGCGGCCCAGTACCATCACCTCCAGCAGAAGTCACCGACAAATGAGCAGCCGCTAGACCGAGAATCGACATGCGAAGGCAGTTCGAGAGTCGGGCCAGAGGCCAGACGATGCGTCGCCACGGGTTGTCGGAGCTATCGAGCCATCGCAATTGAGATGCAACTTCCAGCTGGAAATGATTGAGAAGATTGTCGAAGAGTACTGTCGTAGAGCACCGATTGACCAGACCGAGACCACTCATCGGGTCAAGCAGATGTGTAGGGAAGTCCAATGGCAAGGGTCCTGCGTCTGTCAAGGCGCAAAGATCTTGACTACTCCCACTTCCACCATCGCTGCCAGCATTATGCGTACCTGCCAACTCATCCTGCCTCTCGGACTCGCATCGAGGTGACACCGGAAGCGTCCTGCCTGCAAACTTGCCTCTACTTGCCACCCCTTGTACCCATTTTAAGGACAACACGTCAAATCCTGGACAGCGTAGACCCCGACTGGCGCATTTCCGACACCCCGGGATACTCCGGTCACATTTGATGCGTCGCTTGGTGCACAGACGACAGTCTGCATTGGTCGTTAGTTCGAGAAGATCATATCGGGAACAGACTAGAGTTGACTGACATACCTTTTGATGCGACTTGGCGGTCGGGGGCCAATGAGTCCAGACGGATGTTTCTCTTCATGTTCCCAAAAGTGTGCTGCTAAAAGTAAGAAAAAGAGACCGGTGAGAGATGGCAAATGACAAAGGAAGAAAGAACCCCGGTCGTGATATAGAGTTTCCGGATACCGGTGTCACCGCGAAATACTCTTCTCTTGTATCTGGAGTCCTGATGTGAAACCAAGCTAAACCTTATCTGGCCTGGAGCGGATGGATATCTTTCCCCGTAAAAAACCAGTATAGTAATTTAAGATAACATATACAGGATTTATCTCTGTAGCCCTAAGCCAAAACCAGACTAAGTTACATTTGATCTGAAGACCGAAAAATGATTTTTCCATGGTATTATTATAAGGTATGGACATATGCTATAACAAGAACTTGGCAAAAAAGCATCACTATAATATAATTGCGCAGAAATTGCTCGAGAAATCTTGAGGACCGACTTAGAACCCACTCAGCTATCTGGCTCTTAGGCCTGATACTACCGGGTTTATCGTCGGGGCCGAGCCGGGCAATCTTGGAATGTTCCATGCAAACTGGGCAAACACTTGGGGGGTTCTCGTCGCTAAGATGGTATCAATACCAACATCTCCTGACCCGTAGGCGTTCTTATTAGCATATTTGTACCACTCGCCTTTGTTAGGAATTAATGAAAGAGGCGATTTATCTATGGTTCGGAGGATACTCAACACATAAGGGGATGGTGAGAATTCTATTGCCAGCCTTGAGCCTGGAAGGAAGGACAATACTTTATCCTTATTTGATGATACGGAAGTAGTCCGGTAAAAGCTTGCCAATCAATAATTATGTAATAATAGCTTTAGATTCCCCCGTCTATTGTATTCCCTCAGCTGCCACTTTGAACGAAATCTGAATCACTTCGAACGGAATCTGGCTATAGCTTTCGTTTGTCTCCACCTTGGTATCTGTCTTAGCAGCAGGTTTGTTACCTCCTTGTGGCCGTTTTCAGCCGCTGATACAAGCGAGGTCACGTCAGCAACAGCATTATTGTTAAGCAGCAGTTTCACAGCCTCCTCATGCCCATGTGCGGCAGACAATAAGAGAGGTTTCCGGCCTTTGTCATCCTTAGTGTTGATGTTGGCGCCCATGTCAAGCAGGAGCTTTACCACAGCTTCGTACCCTCCATCAGCTGATAATGAAAGTGGAGTCTGGCCCCGGAACTCCTCCTTAGCCTCAATATCTGCACCCTTCTCCAGGAGCAGCTTTACCACCTTCTCATCTCCATTTCTGGCGGCTAATAAGAGTGGGGTGTCACCTTCGGTACTCTTCGATTCCACATCGGCATCTTTTGCAAGAAGTAGCTTCACCACTTCCTCATGTCCATTCGCAGCCGCCAACAAGATTGGGGTATCGTCAAAATGACCCTTAGACTCAACATCGGCATTCTTCTCAAGCAGCAGCTTTACTATAGATTGGTGTCCGTTCTCAGCCGCCTGACACAGTGGAGTCTGCCTAAATGAATCCTTGGATTCGATATCCACATTCTCCTCAAGCAGCAGCCTTACGATAGCCTCTTGCCCATTCTTGACTGCTCTCAAAAGTGGAGTATCACTCCCTTTGTTGTAATGACTTCCCAAAATCATACTGCACAACGGCATCAGAGGACTTTGAGTGAAGGTTAATCACTACATCACCAAGTCGTATGTCTTGTATATCTTCTGGATCGTCTTCAGATTCCTCGGAGTCTTTATCATCTTCAGATTTATCTCCTTTAATCCTCGCAGAATTGTTATCTCCCCGTGCACCATAATAAGGTGCCGCACCCCCAATTCCCACCATCAGCCCAAATCTGACAGCTGGGAAACTGCGGATCATGTCTTTAGCAACAGTAGCAGCAGATACCTTCCCTGTTGTTTCTGCTGGCAAGCAAGCAGGCACCACATTATGATCACCAATTCTACCAAGGGCGTACGAATCATGTTGTGGATCAACTGCTGGGAGAACAGGATGCTTTTCATCCAACATGGCCATGGCAGCTGCCAGCTCCGTTTCGGTAAAGCACATATCCAGCCGACAGTGTAGTCGCCGTGAGTTAACTTTCGTGGAGATTCGGTCATGCTGATGCTGGGGAGACACTGTATCTTATCGTTGGCTTATAATGGCATAAGAGTCATGATACTCTTTAAGCGGATGGGTTGAGGAAGGTGTCAGATTTCAGGGGAATCTCGGAGGAACAGGGTAAGATTGCTAGTGCAGGGATATCTTTGACTGTTGGCAATCGCCAGCAACTGTCCTCCTTTTGATGGAAAAAAGTAACCCCGCTCTTCGATGAGCTGGCGCGGCTGATGGACAAGGGTGTGACAACTTGCTTTTAGCCAACCGATTGGAAGGCACGGACTTCCCAGATGTCTTGTTATCACATGGTAAGGTAATTTACCATACACTCATGAAGTAGAGATGTTCCCACCCGGCAACCAAAAGTAGCTTAATGCAGTTTCATGTCAGGTTTCCTGAGACAATCGGAGAGTGTAAGTGGTGACAGCAGTATCCGGAAGGACTGTAGGGATAACCCCGCATTCTCCCGTCATCCTCATCCCCCGGAACACTCAACGGCCGGCCATCCTCTTCCTTTCTATGGTCAATCATCAAAAATATTAAAAGCAAAAAAGTATGGAGTTGAGGGGAATCGAACCCCTGACCTCTCGCATGCGAAGCGAGCGCTCTACCCCTGAGCTACAACCCCAGATGTGGTATATGTGGGGATGCGCTAAATAGGTCTCATAAAAGGAGTGACTAGGACAGCGCCGGGGATTAGGCAAAAATCATAGTTATTCATCCTTCCTAAACAGCTGGACTAAACAATCCGCACATTTGCATACATGAGAATAATGAGAATACAACCCCATTCAATGTCGTCCAACCTGCGTACATTCTTGCCTTGACTTTGAAAACTTTTTTTTTTTTTTTTGGTTTTCTGCTCCCGTAAGGAATCGCAATCTCAAAGAGATGCTGGATGATATGATCGGATAGGATGGCCTCCAAAGTCCAAAAATCAAACTCGGCCATCTAGGCTAAAGGGAGATCAACGCATCGATCTCTTCATGTAGCCTTTAGCCAGGCCGGAGCGAGAGGTCTCCTTGACGAGGACTAACTCCTTTTCGCAGGGATCCGAGGAGAAAGTCACGGAAACCCCACTATACACGTTGCGGCCGTCTTTCCATCTATTGAACACCTCGAGGACCTTTCGAGCAACTACGGTGCTCGTAAAGATTGCGGTTGCTGTACGACTCATCAGTCAGTTGCTCTGTCTACGGTAGGGGACTCACTTTGCCCTGTCCAGAAAGGGTTCGCTTACCGTTTCCAGAATTGAAGACCCAAAGGAAGTCAATGTTTCCGGGTCCGGCCAAGGTGCGCACGTCCTGCTTCCACTTCTCGGGGGACATGTTCTCGGCAAAAAGTCTCTTTCTGGCAAAAGAGAGGCGGCGGCGCTCGCGAATCGGTTGATTCATGCGACAGAGATCTTCGTTCCAATCAAGGATCTCGGCCAGCTCAACGTGATAGCCGCATCCAAAGCGTCCAAAGCCGAGCATCTGCTCCATCTCCTGGTTGGACTTCAAAAAGGCAAGCGCGTGAGACGCATGTTGGAAGGTCACCCGTGTTCTTCCGTTGGTCTCCAGGCGAACGTCCTGCAGCGGACCCTCGTGAATACGAGTGGTGATGAACTGGATGAGGTCCTTTGAGATTCTTCCGTAGATGCGGATGACCCCTGCCTTGGCCTCGGGGACCTCAGGCGCCACGGCGGTGGAAGGTAAGGCAACCCCGAGGCCCGGAAGCTGGGGATCACTAGTACCATCTTCATCACTGTTCTGACTCTGCCTGGATACGGAGGCCGTAGTCAGAGACAGGGGAGACATGTAATGGGCTGTCTCTGGACAATAGATTGGAAGACCTGACACGGAAGTGGCACTGGTGCCGGCGACCTGGGCCCAGCTTCCGGGCGGCTGCTGCTGTGGGAGATGCTCGTCAGTAGTAGAGACTTTCTGCAGCATGTCGATATGGCCGCCGACGTTCTCCATGTTGCCGAAATTCGCCTTAATGCCGACATCTTTGTTGCCAACGTTCTCCTTGGTCATTCTCTCGATCAGGGTCACGAGACTAGAAAAGTTATATCTCTGAAAAGTATCGGAGATACTAGGGTTGGAAAGACCAGCGTCGGTGCTCTGATAATCCTTACCCTCCTACCAGCGAGACTTAGTGTCTAGGTATTAAGATCTGTGGGTGGGAGATGAATTGGGACTTACATCACCGAAGATATATTCATCAGGCGACAGATGTTCAATGCCTTCGGAGAATGCATTCACGATCTGGACGCTCAGTTTTCCGACTTTATTCGCAGAATTGTGCAGCTCATGCTTGCGGAACTGCTAAAATCAGCACATGACACGCTTGGGAGGGCTTGCCGGTCACCTACATGGCAAGAAATGCGGTTGAGATTCTCCAAGGCATCAGCCATGGCTTCGTCGATGGAAAAGGCCGACATCTCGAGTGTGGTCTTTGATTAACCTAGGGAACGACTAAGGTGGTTCCGGGTGAGGTATAAGACCTTTGAGTACTCGTATGTGGCAGGGAGGTATACGCAAAGGGCTCTGCTTTCTGTCGGTCGCGAGACTAGATGAGCTGGTGGACTGACACACCTTGCAATGGACCACGACTTACCTTTCGTTCGAAGCCTGGGAAAGGCTCAAGAAAAATGGTCCTCTGACTGGCGATCTCTTCACGAATACAGTGATTATAGAGAGGGTGATATGGGAATTGGAAAGAGACAATGAGGCTAATTCAAAACAGAAAGTGGTGACTATTGATGATGATCACGGCCACCTTTGTGAGGTGGAAGCCTTGGATGGGTCTGTCTTCACTCTACTTGGGAAGACAAGACGATATGGAGACGGTATTGTCTGAAGAACAAGGAAACAGAGATAAGGGACTAGAGATAAAAGGAGAACGCAAAGGAACAGAGATCGTCGTATCGGGAGTTTTCAAGAGAAGGGGGTAAAGAAAAGAAAGAGGGGAGGAGAGAAGAGAAGAGAAATAATGGGGTGGAGGGAAGGTCACCGGGGAGGAAGAGGGTGAGAGGAAAGGTGAAGGAAGTTGGGAAGAGAAGAGTGAGCTGTGGGATGAATCGGCATGGAAACAGCTGCTGTAGTTACCGCGAGTGAATAAACGTAAACGTTGGTCTCGATTCTTCCTGAGGCCGCCCAACCCATCTCCCTTCCTTTTGAGGAATCTTCCTTGACTTACAGACACCAACTACAACATGGTTGCATCTTCATCTTGCCAGCCATCTTGACGCTAGTAACATTCACTTCTAAAGCTACAATTCACGCTTCCAGGGCAAGTCTGTGCGCGATGACACCTACGACATTGGCAATCTTTCCAATCGCTAGAAAGCTGAGTCTTGCTCCTCTCATTTGTGTTGTGTTCACGTGGACCGTTCCATTATACAGAGATGAGTGAATACTTACCTACTTCCTTGTAGCATGACTTCTGCTTTACAACCAATAGTTGCCTCCCTCAATGCTATTTATTCCCTAGATATGCAGACACTGGTTTGTTTTTCTAGATATCAAGGCAACTTGAACTATCAATGAGCTAACATGAAAGAAGGGGTACAAATCAAGAAGACGTACTTGCCACGTCTATCACGATATCCAACGAGTTATCTGAGCGAGTCGAATGGACCCAGCATATAAACTGAACTGACCAGTCTCATACAATGAACATAAGAGCCCAATTATATGTGAATGGTAGATGACACAGGTACATCAAGTGCGGGAGAAACCATTGGCTAGGAACAACAATCACTGTCAATGAGAAAGACAGTATTTATAGATATCACATTTCGAATTTACAAACTCCCATTTCCCTGAGCGTACATACAGGTCAACCCATGCCTCCGGATCAAACCTTCGCCACAAAAAGTTATCAGGTCACCATCCCTAAGCGCATGAAGCACCCGTGCATTAAAGTAAAAATTCCCTTCCATCCCTCGTATCTCATATTCTAGCCCCAAGTCAAGCAGACAATGGAGGGAAGTTTCTCACGAAGCTACACACAAACCGTTAGTTAGCACTGTACTTTTACCACGACTCCCAAAATCCAACTCCAAAAACGCAAGGCAAGGCTAGGCAACATACTGAGCAGGGCATTCATATCCGGCGGGGTTCTTGTTCAAATAGAGCTGGTGGTACTCCTCCGCGTCCCACCATTGCGCCGCCGGCACGACCTGGGTCGAAACGGGCTGCTTGTACCACTCCTGGCTCACCTTCTCTGTCACGTCCTGGGCGATCTTCTCCTGTTCGTCGCCGTGCGTGAATATGACGCTGCGGTATTGGGTTCCGACGTCAGGGCCCTGGCGGTTCATGGTCGTGGCGTCGTGCATGCGATAGAAGAATTCGAGGAGGGAACGGTAGGTAACGATGGAGGGATCGAAGGTGATATCAAGGGCCTCGGCATCTAGTGTGATTGACTATTAGTAAATCCCGACTGTCTTTGGGGATATGGTCTACCTGTGGAGGTAAATAGACAGGTGGCAACTTACGACCCGTATCGCCGCCGCACACGGCGCGATATGAAGGAGACGCCGTGTTTCCACCGCAATATCCTACTTTGGCCTCCAGGAGACCCTTTCCGTTTCCAAAGTTCTTGCGGAACAGGTGTTCCACGCCCCAGAAGCAACCGGCGGCCAAGGTGGCTCTCTGCGTGGCGTCGGACATGTTGCGCGAACGAGATTCAGCGGTCAGTGATAGAAAGGGCGAGCTAGTCGAGAAGGGACGGAAGAATCGTGAGAACAAAGTCGGAGCGAAGGCGGACGCGGCGAAGGTCATTGGGGGTTTTTTTTTTAATACGTACAACGAGTGGGTTGTAATTTTTTAGTCTCCGCGGAGGGGCACGGAGTTAAGATTATCTCGGGAGGGGTGTCAGAACTGAAACGACAACAGGTGAGGTGACAATCGCGGGGTTTTCCAAGATGAAGTCGAGGGCAAGACAATGCAAGTCCAGGAACGAGGGTAAATATTCGCAGCAGCTCATTTCTCTGGCAAATGCCGAATTTGTCATGGCGGGGAAGCTTTTCAGTGGCGTCATCCCGAGGAATGACATAATTCCACCAGCCAATGCTGACATCGCCTCATCTAGATCTCCCTACGAGAAGAGTTCCAAACATTCTAGAAGAAGAAAAAAGAAAAGTTTGTTGTAGGTCTGATACTGTACACGTTCCCGAGAACCCCTAATATATGCCGTACAATACAAAAAAGAAACATGAACATAGAAGAGAAAATGAAAAGCCACGACATGTTTGAAGCGCGCACCCTCAAGAGCAAAATAGACGAAACCAAGGAGTGAAGAGGGTTAACCAGAACCAAACGGTACACTCCTGGCCAAAGGGGGTGCAAAAAAAAAAAGCAAATGGTATCTGACTTCCCCCAAAAACACCGTTCCAATGACCCAAAAGACCCCAACAAATTCGGCAAAAATAACGACAATGTAAAATTACCACAGTCCGGCACTGGAGGTAGGATATGAGTTTTCCGAGGACCTCTCAATGCGTGGCGTGGCCATCACGCTAAGCCTGATGGCGTCTCGGCTGTTGAGGCTGATGTCTCGAGGGCGCATATCCCCACCGAACGTCGTCCGACGATGGCCGGTGTTTTTCATGATGGGGATAGTTCGAGGGCTCAAGACTCGGGGCTTGGACTCGGCCTCTTTATCGGTCTTGGCGATTCGTCTCGCTTGCGCCGTGAACATGGTGTTTTCAGGGGGCGAGCTGCCATAGGTGGCAGATCCCGGGCTTCGGCGACGGTGAACCCGAAGAGTATTGGCAGAAGGCCCGGTGCCAAACTGCCCCCCGGAGATGCGCCTCATAGCCGAATTGATACGCATGGCGTCGTCCTTGTTTGCTTTCCAGCTGTCCTTACTGTCCGAAATGGGACTGCTATAGCCCCCGCTCGAGGTACGAACTGCAATTCTCGAGGGGCGTTCGGAAGATGCGCGATTCAAGAAGCTGCTACCTTCGATGTCGCGGAGAGGAGAATTTTCGTTGTCGGACAGGGGTAGCGTCGTTGTGGGAGGAGGGGCAATCGGAGAGCTGCTGGTCTTTTTTGCGAGGAATCCGGCCTTGAATCGGTTGGCGTTTTTTTGAACATTCAAGGTCGGTTCCGGGGCTGCAGACACCGGCGATGAGGCGTATTGAGGGCTGAAGTTTCGCGTGGGCACGGGGATTCCACGGGGGATGGGGGAGGTTCTAGGTAGTGGAGGATCGGCAGGACTTCCTTCAGGAATAGCAAGGGCGGCTCCCAGCTTTTGTGGGGTCTTTTGGAATTCCGTCAAGGTACCATCTTCCTCGTCGTCCCTCCAGCGGACACCTCGCTTCGTGGTTTTAGACACGGACTTCTTGGGTGAGAAGCTGACGCTCTTTCGCCCAACACCGCCCATCTTCCGGCGCCGCGGAGAGCCCTTGGTAGGCGAAGGCGGTGCTGCCGGTGTGAAGCTAATCGGTGCGCTCAGCGTCTTGCCGGGCGGAACATGGGCCATACTCGGTCTCTTCTTCTTGGGAGAGCCGGATTTAACAGGGCTGACAGAATGTAAAGACGGTAGGTTGCCGTCGGGCTTCACAACACTGGCTGCCACGTTGGAGCACGAAGTGAGCATCTTCGTGAGGATTTTCTTTCCTTCATCAACGGCTTCGTCCTCGTTCAATTGCATGATGTTCTCGATGGCAGAAACCGTCTCGAATTGAGCTTGCAGAAGTATCTGCAGGGTGGCTGCCTCCCCAGCTTTATCTTGCTCGGCCACTGCGGTTAACGCCTCCCGTTCGGTATTTGACTTCAGGAGTTCTGCCTCGCGTTGCAAGTTGGCATGGTCGCTCTTGTCGCAGATGTCGAAATCCTGGAGTTGGCGGATAGCATTCTCGACGGCAGAGTTTAGGCCTCGATCCCAATTGCTCTTCGCAAACCGTTGGTGATAGTGTTGTCGGCTACCCTCGAGCTCCAGGAGAATTCCCTGGGCGGTCTTCCGAATCGCCTGTAGGTTCGACAATGGCGGTTCGAGCTCCGCATTCTCGCACACATTGTCGAAAGCAGCGATCCAGGACGACAACAAGCCGATCCTGCGGCTAACCTGTTTTAGTTTTATCATATTGTTCGTCCTTTCCTGCCTCTCCGGCGATGAATGTTCGTAGGCAGTGCGAATCCGAGAAATTCCTTCGCGCACGGCCAGGTCTTTCTTCTCGGTTTGTTTCTTAAATTTAGCAAAGGCGATCTTCTCATGATCTTTTTGCTGGGCTTTCAGTTGATTGATTAGGGCCATCTGTTCGTCGATCTTCACCAGAAAATCTTTAACATGGCGGTTGACATTAAACACGTTTCTCGTAACTTTGGTCTGGATGTTCTTCGCTCTATTCGCATAACGCAGGGTGTTTTGGGTTTCGTCGAAATGTTGACTTGAGGGACTGACGCAAACGATCATCACTGTTTTGCAGTTACCACCGAGCGAGAATTTTAGCAAACGGGTGAGCTTGGAGTTTCGGTAAGGCACATGGTTTCGCTTTCGAGGATCGCAAAGGGCGTTGATACAGCTTCCCAGGGCCAGCAGAGACTTGTTGATGTTTGCACCCTCGAACAACCTTTCACCCCGATTCTTGGTAGCGCTCGCTCGCTCACTGCCCGCCAGATCGATGATACTGAAGGTCGCCATCGTATGCGGTTCGTTGATGTCGGCGTTGCGATCTTTCTGGGCAACGTTGATCTGAAGAACAGCGTGGGATCGTGAAGATGTGGCATTTGCCTCCGTGGGTGACATGGTGCGACATTCGTTGCCTTTCATGATCATATCCATCACCTGCTGCACGCTCTGTGGGTGGTGGCTCGACAATCCAGACACGGAAACGGATTTATTGCTATCCTCGCGCAGCATCAATCCTCCTTTGCTGCCTCCTGGCACAAGGAGGTCACGGATGGTCTCGTTGTAAATTTCTAAGTACGATAGAGTGATCTCGGTATGTTTCTCTTCGGATCTCTCTTCGATCCGCTCGAATAGCTCTTGCATCGTAAGGAAGATGATACCCGGTTGCTGTGCCGTGCCTGTGATCGTGTGGGTTTTACCACATCCGGTCGCACCGTACGCAAACACGGTCGCATTGTAGCCGTCGAGGACACTGTCAAGGAGGTTCCGGGTAGTCGATTCATACACTTCGCCCTGGGAGGCGCTTTGGTCGAAGATCCGGTCGAAAGCGAAGGTCTGATCTTTCACGCGCTTGCCGTTGGGAACGACACTTCTAGAAAACTTTTGTATAGGGTTGTCTTCAGGGGGGTCGAATACTCTGGAAGTACACTTGAGTCAATCGATGCTCTATGGTGTTGATAGGGGCGCAATAGGACTACACTCACAAGCATCTATCATCGATGACCTTGATAATTGATCGAAGGCCCTTCTGGTTCAATTTGGGCGCCGGAGCACCGGCCAAGGAGCCTTCCCCTAGGAACAAGGGGCCACCCTCGCATTTCGAGATCTGAGCCGCTTCACGGATGGTAAACGGTCTCACTCGGACGGAGACATTGATCGAAGACGAATCGCTAGAGGCAGCCATCATGTCGAAAATGCGGCTGTTTTGGTGGTCGTAAAGGTCGGATAAGAAGTTCAACGCGGGGGGGCCGATATCGAAGTACCCTGCGGCGCCCCTACACCGTCGGCGAGGTTAAGGGCGAATTGGCGAGATGGCGATGATGATCGAAAAGAGACGACTCAGGAGTCCATTAAAGAAGAATGTTGGGTGGATCTATCCCCAGAGATTGTCGCCTGTTGGGTTTTCTAATGGTCTAGTGCGAGCTTTCAAGCCACCTGGTTGACTGTTGACACGGGCGGTGTTTTCCATTTGGCGTTGCTCCGAGCAACCGGCCCGGACGCGTGACTTCAGCTGAAACGCTCCGTGGAAATTGGCGGAGTGCACCTCAAGCATGCAAATCATCCACCCCTCACATAAATATATAACGGGTAACTCTATTTAGTTAAGTACTAGTCATGAACTCCCGTGTAGAAACAAAAACAATATACTACCTGAAGGATATTGGTCACCCCAGCCTGCCTCTACATCCAAATAAGTTATATATTATGAAAATTGGACATGCACCACTTCGATGGCATTTGCGATGGCAATGTTGATTGTGTGGTGCGTGTGTGCGCGTGCATCATGCAGAGAGAGGAGAGAGTTTACTATATACTAGTTATAGTGTACGACCGCTTATCTCCAGCTCTCCTAGACAGTGGAAGCCGTGGATGTCTATTACTGTCGGTACATATATAGTCCTAGTAGAGCCTTTTTCTTAGACTCTCATCCTTTTTTCGCTGCCGTGGACACTTACCCCATTATTATGGTCATTGGCAGAAAACTCTTAAGACAAGAAAGACGTAAGCTATTGTCCATTGGTAACAGTAGCTCTCTTTGGGAGGCATTCTATTTCGGGAGATCTGAATGTGCAACTCAGCCCTGGTAAGATTGTTGTGGTTGGACGACGTAATCTCAAATTTGATGCTTCCTTGTCGGCGATAGGTTTATACAGCAATAGACCTCAAAAAGAGGCATCGCTAAGAGGCGCTGGATAGCATGAAACGGTTCCAAAAAAAAAAAAAAAAAAAAGAAACGTTCCGGGTGAGGATTAATCACAGCCTCTCGATTGAGAGAGGAAGAAAAAAAGAACGTCCCCGGTCAGGATTGAACTGACAACCTCTCGATTAACAGTCGAACGCGCTAACCAATTGCGCCACGGAGACGAGTTGTTGAAAGAGAGTGGCAATATTCAAACCCTTAAGCAAAACCTAATTCTTTGAGCTTCTGTCTGGATTTCTGACATTGCCACGGCATTCGCTCGGCATACCCACGCACCTTTGTCTTGCGGATGGCCGGTGAAAGTGGGATTGCTGGAGAATATACTTCGAATGGTTTGGGTTGAATGAGAATAAATCAAACAACAATCCTTGTTGAGACTTGCAGATAGCAAAATGACATCAATATGGGCTACCGAGACCGAGATTAGTACCTACATACTCCTTACAGTTCCCTCAGCACCGCCCAAAGGTCGTGGCACGTTCGAGCCATACATGCTACTCCAGAGTACAGTATCTCTGCACCCCTGCCTCTCTGATGAACCAAGAGCTTATACCTTTGATGATAATTCAGTTGGGTTGATTCCTGCCTGGAAATCCCTCTGATTAGGGGATATACACATCACTTCATCATGAAAACCCCTGGTTTGCCTTTCACGCTACATACCCTATAAATTTCGAGAAAGAACATGAACGCCGTATACTAAAGCCCGCATAAGTCCTGCGCCGAGTATGTCCCCCCTGCCCGCTTCAGTTCATTTCCTCTTCTTCCTCGTCCAGGCTGGGAAGCACAACATCCCATCCAGGATCCTCGAGTTCTAACGTGATATCATCTTCCGCCCCACCGTTCTCCTTGGGCTCCTGGAACCGGAAAGCAATAGACTGTCCATTCCGCAATTCGGCCGACTGGAGAGTTAGAGAGCTGGCTGTATTTTTCCCAGCGCCTCGCCTGGGGGCCTCGTCGTCATCGTCGTCGTCGAACTGCGAAATGTCAGGCTCCAGCCTCGTCCACCCTTTCTCTAGATCATTCTTGTCCACGGCCACTCCGAATTCGATCTCGGAGGGGTCTTCAGGAACGGGGGCGCCGTTGATCTCTTTAATTTCGCGAGATTGAAGAGCTTTCAGGAGGGTGGCTTTGACGGTGATGATTGATTCGGAAGGCGGGAGCGTGAGAAGCACGGTGGTCTTGTGCTTTTTGAAGAGGAGTGTCCAGCTCAAAGGGTCAACTTGCGACTGTTGAGGCATTTTTGTTAGGAAAAGAATTTATATATTTTTCTCTCTCGGAACAACGAGAAAGGTTTTTAGAAGACTAACGTACCATTGTGTAGAGTTGAGCTGGTGGTTGGTCACCGAGCTCTGGCGGGTCCTCGAAGCTTTTCAAGCGGTCCGGAAGTCGGGGAGAATTTGGAGAGCGAGCGTGATCTCACTTCCTCCCCCAAACGCAACGGCGACACAAAATCCCAACCCAACCCCAATGACCCCGATTGACGCCACAGACTAGCGTCGCCTACGAGCAAACACTACTGTGCTATTTCCAGCTTGAAAATCGTTTGTTCGCAAGAATTCCGCCCACCAATCACCCACAATGGACTCTCAGCAGTCGAGCGCTGTTGAGATGGAATCAACAAAACCGCAAGAAAGACGCGCATCAGACGACCCCAATGCGCGATTCGGATTAAAGCCGGACCAACGACTACCGTACATCGCCCTGGCTACATTCGGTACGGGTATGGGCATCGGTGCCTTCCACGGGAGTCAGACGGCCTCCTATCGCTTTCGCGCCGAAAACGCGCACCGTTTCCCCACGACGAATAAAGGATGGTTTCTGTACCACAAGGATAAAAGCAACCTGCGCTTGGTGACGGCCGTCAAGGAGGGATTCAAGATGGGAGGCAAGCTAGGTGCGGGCGCCCTTGCGTTCGGGTTCTTCGAAGAAACGGTGGACAAAGCCCGGAATGACCGAGATTTCTTGTCTACGGTCACGGCGGGATTGACGTTCTCAGGCATTTACAGTCTACTAGGTTGGTTCTCAGAGGCCCCCTTTGGTTTTACTTTCGGTTCACTCCCCTTTCACCCTCGGTATATATGCTAAACGGATGCTTCTCGTTTTAGCCCGACACGATGTTTACACGGCTGCCCGCACGGCGAAGTTCGGCTTGAAGTTCGGCCTGGCATACGGCTTGATGCAGGACCTTCTCGAGACCCTGAAGGGCAAACGGCCCAAATACGTTGATTTCATACTAGGAGATCGCCTGTCTAAGGCGGAGTGAATAGGAGGACCGAGCAGATTGTTGCCTCTTTCGCCAATTATGAAGTCACGTCACGAATCTCGCAAGATCCCGGATGACGTCGTCCTCTGGTGCTGAGAAGATACCTCAATGCCAGAATCGGCGCGGGCTAAGGGATACCTTGAATTGATGGGTGTACGCTATACTTAACTCCATCAAGACTAGCGCTCTGGAAGCAACAATAGCTTCTCCATATGACGTCTCTCTACTCTAACTACTACGACCTCCCTCGGGTGCGTTTAAGCCCGAATATAAAGAACCCCGAGGCTCAATCTAGACACCACCGAAGCGGAGCATGATCTTGAGAGATACCGATGCGTGCTTCATAGGGGTTGTTGTCATCACCCGTACCCCATTTGCCGGCGACATCATACGATGGACGAACAACGTTTAAGGTTATGGACTTGGTACATGGGTATTGCCGCTAGAAAGGAGTCCCGACGGGTCTTGGTTTGAGAAGTGTCACTAAATAGTAAATACCGACGCTATAGCAATTAGTTAGCTGGGCAGGGGCTGTTTGGTCGCTTGTAAGAATTTAAACTTCTATTAGGTTTATCCAGAGCTACCTAGCAAGACTAGCTTCCGCTCACAGCCTCATACCGAGTTGCAGATGCTAATTGCGTAGTTCTCGGTGTCGTGTATCCCAAGGTGCCCGTTCTTTATCGCACAGACGTGACTTTTTGACATCTGGCAGCCGAAGGTGGCCCCTGCGGATCTTCGCCGCTATTCTTAATCAACCACGCTTGGTAGAGCGGACGGATGAGATCTCGATTGAATCGACGAGTTTCAGTCACAAAGAAGTGAAGAACACTGAAAGCAAGTGGAGACCTTTTTTTATATTACACGGGCTGATCCTGTGCTCACGCAATATCGATGGGTACCACCGTCATACTATAGAGATTTTTCTTTTTTCCTTCTGATCTTGAGCATGGCGACCTGGAGGCCTACTCGGAATGTCAGACGCGAATTTCAAAAGGCACCTTCGAGACCAAGAATTCCCAAACTCCCACAGTCATAGGGCCTATGCATGGCCTAACAGAACCAATGCAGCCGCAGTCAATCAAGCATCCACCCCTCATATCTCGGCTATGGGCACTCTGTGACCTGACGATCTCTGGCATCGCTGATCAATTAGCCTGGCGAACTAAGCAGCTACTAGTCCGAACTGGTCAGTCAGCACCGTACTGTACGCATGTACCACGCGCGATTCCCATGCCTCCCTTGACTTCAGCTCGCTCTCACCCACCCCGCCCACCGTTCCTCGCTCTCTGCGTCGCAGAATCTACGATTGAGGACGACTGCCATTGACAGGTGTGAGAGAGCCTTGGGGGGCACCACAGGGGGTTATTAATCTGGATTATTTGTTCAGAAGATATCTCTTATTGCAGACCGCCGTTGTTTCGGTCTGTGTTCGCAGCTGCCGAATTTCTCCCTCCTTCGAGCACCCCACTTGAACAAGGGTTCTCCGAGGATCCTGTCCCGAGAGATCTTTTTATTTTGATTTCAGTTTCTCGTGGGAGACAACAAAAAGCGACTGCCTGTCCTTTGTGGCATAATTCTGAAATTATTTTTAACCCCATCAACAAAGCGGGCGTGTCTCAAGCGGTGAGGCTGACTAACTGACTTGCCGGTGGAGCAGGACCGCATTATTTGACGTTGGTGATCCCCGCTTTCATCTTTCTGGCCGCTGCTCGCTCTGAGCTTCCCTTGACCGAGACTCACTTCTCAATAACCATGCTCGTTCTTACTGACTCCCTCACGGCGACCCTCCAGGCTTTCCCACTCTCTCTTCATCATCGTTACCCCAATCGCTGGCTTCGCTCTCAGATGTTCGTCCCTTACTGATAGCTCCCGCTCTCCCCCGCGCGATCTTGGGCTGGAAATGCATTTCTGAAAGCTCCCCCCCCCCCGTGATTTCAATTCTCGTCGACGTCATCGGCCCATTGAATGCCCCAATTATATGCGACCACTGAAAGAAATTATCCCTTTCTTTCCCGTGCTTTTCATCTTATACTATACCTTTAATTCCTTGATCTCCTTTTCGGCCATATCTCCTCGATACTCACATCATGCGACGCCATAGATCCAGTGGAGGTTCCACCAAGGCCGTCACACCCGTCTCCGACACCGTCTCGTTGATCCATTCCTTCGATTCCGTGACGAACCCGAATCGCCCTGTACGTCCCTCGCCGCTGGCATCTTCGAATATCCAGGCCTTGCCTTTGGACCTGGTCGACCGACTGCGCTCCTTCCCGCTATTCCAGTCTACTCCGGAATCTTTCCTGTTCGCGGTCGGTCAGCATCTTCGGCCGCAGCTCCATGCAGCCAACGATTATATATTGACCGAGGGCGATGAGGCCAAAGCGATATATTGGCTGGTGCGAGGTGCGGTGTCGGTGACGTCCCGCGATGGCGAGAGTATATATGCAGAGCTTGAGTCGGGCGCCTTTTTCGGCGAAATTGGCGTCCTGATGGACCGTCCACGGACGGCTACTATAGTTGCGCGCACGCGATGCCTTTTGGTGGTATTGACAAAGGAGGACTTTAGGAACATTCTCCCTCGCTTCCCCACGGTCGAGCAGGCCATCCGCGAGGAAGCCCAGGAGCGGCTGATGATCCTGGAAAAGAAGAAAAAGGAGACATCCGTACCCCCGGCCGACATTGATGAGCCGGCTCGCCGAGGGTCAAAGCGACTGCGAGATGCTTTCATTAGAGACATGTCACTCACTGAGCGTGATGGCACAATCCTAAAATCGGTGAACAAGAAGCGCAAGTCCCCAAGCCCTGGACTGGCCGACGGGTCGTCGAGTGCACTGGCAAATGGACTAGTTAGTGTCCGGCTTCTGTTGAGGGAGTTGCCCTTGTTCTCCGGCCTTCCGCCAGATATTCTGCACTTCCTGGGTCTGAATGCGCAACCACGATCGTATCCTCCCTTTACCGATATAATAAAGCAGGACTCCCAAGGCCGAGAAATTTATTTCATTGTTCGGGGTGAGGTGGAAGTCCTGTCTGAATGTGCCAAGCCTCAGAACTCCCACTCCCTACCGAACACCATCGAGCGGCCCGGATTTGAAGTTAAAGCCCGGTTAAAGCAAGGTCAATATTTTGGGGAGGTGGTGAGTCTTTCATTAGCACCTCGTCGAACGGCAACGGTACGCTCGATCAATGCGGTCGAGTGCTTGATGATTGGCGGTGATGTCTTGACAGAGTTGTGGGAGAAATGCCCCCAGGATGTTCGACAGCAAGTCGAGAAGACGGCCAAAGAAAGACTCGATTCGGCGGCTGATGGGGATGTCGTAATGTCTGAAGCCGGGGATGTCACAAAGTCCCTAGGCGACGGATATCCGCAAATCGGCGGTCCACGGCGACAGTCGATGCCGCCAATGCTTACGCTCACGGAGACGGAACTGGATGCTCCTCTGAAGCCGAATGGCATTGATGAACAGGCTGTCTTGCGACCATCCGATCCCGATCCGTTTCTCAACGTTGGACTGGACAAAGTCCGCCTTCGTAGTCGACGAGGCTCTGTCGCTCCGCTGACGCCCGAGGAGGTTTCCGGGGAACAGCAGCGACCGTCGCCTCCATCAGAACCGCGATCTGCGAGTTCATCGTTCCTCACACTCCCAGAGGCAGCCATATCGACACCCAAGACTCAACGAGAACCGCACAAAAACAACCGCGGCATTCTTCCCGATAGTATTCTTCTGACCGTATTCCGCAACCTCGAGCTCCATCACCTCCTGCGCATCCGTGCGGTCTCCCTCCACTGGTCAGAGATTCTGAGCAAGTCAACTGAGCTGCTTCAACATCTAGACCTGAACATATATAACCGATGCGTTACTGATGACGTTCTTGTGAAAATTATATGCCCATTCGTTGGCAACAGACCTCGTTATGTCGACATCAGTAACTGTTTTCACATAACCGATGAAGGATTCAACAAGTTGATCGCCACATGTGGCTCCAATGTTGTTGCTTGGAAGATGAAGAGTGTCTGGGATGTGACAGCGTCGGCTATTCTTGAAATGGCCAACAAGGCGAGCGGGTTACAGGAAGTTGATTTGAGTAACTGCCGAAAAGTCGGAGACACCTTGTTGGCTCGAATTGTCGGATGGCTTGTGCCCGGCCAACATAAAACCAGCGAAGAGTCCGGAAAGACAGGAAAGGCGATTTTAAGGCCTACTATGCACACGGCAGCGGGTACTGTCTATGGCTGCCCCAAACTGAAGAGGCTGACATTGTCATACTGCAAACATGTCACCGATCGATCAATGCATCATATCGCATCCCATGCCGCTTCGCGCATTGAGGAAATGGACCTGACGCGCTGCACAACGATCACGGACCAGGGGTTTCAATTCTGGGGGAATACGCAATTCACCAATTTGCGAAGACTCTGTTTGGCGGACTGTACCTATTTGACCGATCAAGCTATCGTTCATCTGACCAATTCCGCCAAACAATTGCAAGAATTGGACCTGGTGAGATACTTCGTCTATCAACTCTCTCTCTCTCTCTCTCTCTCTCTCTCTCTCTCTCTCTCTCTCTTTCTCTCTCTTTTTCATTTGCTTTTGGTGGGAAGTTGCAAGCTAATGCAAAGCTTTCACCGGACAGTCTTTTTGTTGCGCCTTATCTGACACAGCAACGGAGGTTTTGGCCCTTCAATGCTCCCAGTTGACCTACCTCAACATGTCTTTTTGCGGCTCCGCAATCTCCGACCCGTCATTGCGCAGTATCGGTCTCCATCTTCTCCACCTGAAACGATTGTCCGTGCGTGGTTGCGTTCGAGTTACCGGTGCCGGCGTTGAAGCTGTTGCCGACGGGTGTAATCAGCTAGAATCCTTCGATGTCAGCCAATGCAAAAACCTCTTACCTTGGCTCGAAGATGGAGGGCCTTCCAGATACGAAGGCAGTGTTATTTTTGAGATGGTTGCACAGAATGGGAGAGTATTTCGATGATTCGCCACAGGCGTTTCCCCCGTGGCATGGTTTTTGGATTGGCTCCGACTTTGACTAATCTAGGGCTACGGAAGGTTTCTTGGCATATCAACATGCTCAACCTCTCTTTTCTGTCCTCCCTGTATCTTTCCGCCTTCACCCTGTATTTTCTTGTTGGTTTTAATGTGGTGTACTCTGATGCTCTAACTTCGAGAACTGTGCTTCACATCTCCCACGCCGTTACGATTTCTGGCCCCGGTTGGTGCTACGGCGCTGCATGGAGATACGGAGCGTGACTGCTTCTCACGTCTTGTATTTTTTCTCTCTTGATCTTTCTGACATCTTTTGCTTTTTGGGATGGTCTTTCTCGAATTCTAACTCGGTGGTATTGGAGCTATGGCTATGAGCATGGAAGGAGTTGACATGGAAGGGAAAGCATAAGGCAGCATATATTTGTTCAAAGGATCGGTCTGTTAATATTCACATCGCATGCCGGAGCAAATGGATAGTTTCGGACATGCCGTTCTGTATCTTAGACCCTTTTACTTCTCCATTTCTGTCTTTTTTTTTTTTTTTTTTTTTTCCCTCACTATTTTCTTGTCTGGCAGAAAGATTGGAGATACAACTGAATAGACCGACCGCCTATCCTACCCGTCGATCAGCCTGATATGTGAGCCTCGTACGAACTATAATCATGGGATTTGCGAGCCCCAACAAGATGTGGGTTTGGGCTAGAAGCCGCGTGGAAGGGAGGGAAGAATCCAAGACTTTTGGGCATCTGTTATTCTCGTGCGTTCCTTTCTATCTACAAGTTCTACTCCAGGTCAACTAACCCTTAGTATCTCAATGCAGAACAAGAAAAAGTCCTTCGTACATTTTCTCATCAGCCGGTAAAGACTACAGACATAGACATTGATGGGGTGAAAGTGAAAGAAAGCCCATTAATGCCACAAAGGCACATTGTGACCGTCGTTATTCCTCGATCCTCACAGCTGGACTCGACAAAGAAACATGTCCTCGTCTTTGATGTATTATCGCCCTTCTCGGACAGACAACTGGCATTGTCTCCCACAATGGTGCCTTGTATCTCGAAGACTGTCTAATTCAGTCCCATGCGCTTTGATGTCATTATGTCGTCCACTGAGGCTTTGTTTACCTGGAGCTTTCCGCCAGAAAGTTGGGACGACGTTGGGGTCCCATACAGACTAAAGAAAGATTCCATGAAGAATCCAGGAAAATAAACGAAGGTCCCAGGAAGATAAATAGGTGGGGGTGCGCAGTTAACTGAATCTTCCACTTGTTGGTATGAATTTCGAACGACCACCTCCAATATAAAAGATAGGGAACTTTCCACTCCATCGTCAACTTCCTCTCTTCCATCAATTCGCCTCAACTCGACTCAGCTCTCAACAAGCAACGCATTCAAATGTGATCTTTTCGAGAAGACTAGCTCTCTCTCGTCTATATCTATCTCTCATTGCATTGCTCAGCTTCATCTTCATTACAGATGCCATTTGGGGCCATAGCTTATCTACCAGATCGATATCTCTTTGCTTTGCTTCATCCAAACATCTCAAGAACCGGACTTATCCATAGCTAACGGATTCAACCACGAGTTGGTAAGAAAAGGAGAACTCCTCTCGTAGGCTAAGTATCAGCCAGATCGATATCCCGTTGCTTTACTTTGCTTTACTCTAATCTGCTCCATCTTACCCCTTTTTACTCTACTTTCCTCTATCTTGTTTTTGACTTGCTTTGCTCTACTTTCCATTATCACCATCACTTCCTGTAACCCCATCCACCTAATCACTGCCTCCACAAAGCTTCTTCAAAATGGTCAAGCGCACCGCACAAGAAGCCAACGTCGACGAGCCTGTTCGTCAGACTCGCCGTGCCTATTCCCAGTCCCTGCAGGGCGGGGCTACCCCTCCTCCCCTTGTCGATATCGAAGCCTATACCCGTCACGCTTTCCAAGCCCAGCAAGAAGCATCTGCTCCTCTCTCTGCTCCTGTTTCTGCATCTATCCCTGCTCAGAATTATGTTGCCCCCAATTTGTATCCCTCCTCCTATGTCTCTCAAACCCCCCAGCACGAAGGATTCTATGCTGCTCCTGGCTCTGCTCAATCCTACTACGAAGCCGATGCCGATCAACAGCGAGAAGAATTCGGTCTTGCTCCTCTTTCTGCTCAATCCTATGTCGAAACCGATCCCTATCCCTATGGCAATCTCCTCACTGATCCCTATCGCAGTCCCTATGCCCACCTCCCTCAATCACAGCTGACCTCTGCGCAGCTGTACCCCCAAGACCTCGATCCAGAAACCGCTGACAACGGGACCCTCCAAAAGCCCGTTGAACAGACAGAACTGGAAACAGGAGCTGGTGGCTACGGGCAGAGAAGCGGTAGAGCACAGGGAAAGTCTCGTGCGGCTGCCAGTAAGCGCGTAAACCAGCAGTCCCAGGCGAGCAGGAACTCGCGGCAGTTCAGGGATGCGTACCTTCGCGGTCCCCTGTCTGCTCCTCTTGCTCCCACCAGTCCTTTTGCCCCGGAGCCTGCTCCTGCTCAATTCTACGGGCAGGAGGGGGAGGCTGGTCCGCAGGACTATGAGTCGGACGGGGAAAGAGAGACTGGGCCTGGTCATTGGGCGTATGGGGCCTCTACTACTCCGGTTGCTCCCGTTCCTGCTTCTGCCTATCCTCAGGCTCCTCAACCCTATGGGGAAGAGGTTGATTTTATTCCGGCTGGGCCCAATAATTGGGTACAGGTTGAGACTGAGGATGGTATCAAGAACGTGGAAGTTGACGTGCGCGGTATCCCTCTTCCCGAGGGTTGGTCGGGGTATATCAGTGCTGCGGCAGATTGGAGTTTGGAGGACCCAGAGGCCGAGGCGGCTCGCCTCGACGCGGCTCACGAGATCATGAATTGCCTCAACGCGGATGGTAGCGTCGGTGAGACCGTCGGTGACAACGTCGAAGACAACGACAACGGCACCGTCGATGACGACGTGGCCGATCCCGACGCACCCATCCCCGACGAGGAGAGCGAAGGGGAGGAGCCGGAAGAGGAGGAGGCGGCAGGGACGAAGAAGAAGGGGAAGAAGAAGAAGAAGAAGAAGGGGAAGGGCAAGGGGGGCGAGGGCGGCAAGCGGAAGCAACGCCGCAAGAAGGCGGAGGACGAGGCCGATCATTCGGCCATAATTCGATCCAGGCAGCAATTTATCGAAGATACCATCCAGGACTGGGAAGATAAATGCAACAAATTTACTGAAAAGAACCTCGAGGTTCCCGCCGAGCTCTTGAAGGTAAAGCCCAAGTCACGGACGGGCACATCGTGTGATCGCTGCGTGGTGAGTTGACTGACTTCCTCTGATTTCCTTTCTGCCCTGATGGATTTGAACTGACTGTTTGCGCTCATTCTAGGTTCTGAGACTTTCCTGCGACTCTGACCCCTGGTGTTGCAGCAATTGTCTCAATGTTAAAAACGGTCTAGCAACGTGCCAATGGACCTGTAAAAATACGAGTTGGACCTATAGACGGGGCGAAGTTGAGCGCCAGGCCGCGGACTTTCTGGACATGCTCAGTTACAAAAACAGAACTATAGATTACCTATTCTACCAGGCTACTGAGCATCAAAAGGAAATCCTGGCGATGGACAAAGCAATCGGCCGATTGTTCGCTCTGTTCCAGCAAGAGCTAGGTCTCTCGTCCGATGATGTATATAATATACTGGTACGTGCAGACTATTTCCACCTCCTCTTTATTCCTTCTAACCTCTCTAGGCGACCTCTCGTATCGAAGCGATCGATTATCCCCTCGAATGGGATGGCTTGACCGGCATCGAGAACCCCCTAGGCGAGCAGCGCGGTCTCGATCCCAACATGGTGGCAGGTCCGATGGCGCAACCCGCGAACAATCAACTCGCAGCTCCTCCAGTGCCTCAAGGACTTCCTCCCCATGTCCAGGGGCGTGACAACCGTCGCTTGCAGTCGCCTGCCGAGATTGCGGGTCTTTCGCACGTCAACGACCCCAACATGCACCAAATGGGTCAAATGCGAAGGCCTGCCGTCAACGATCAACTTGCTGGCCAGCAGAGCATGGCCCCTCCGAACATGCCTGCCCAGAGTCCTTACCAGGCTGTTCAGCGCCAAGTTGATCCTCGGTCCGTTGGTTCTCATGCCGGCATGCTCCCTCCACGCGACCAGTACCCCCTGATGGATATGCAGCCCACGACAATTGCAGCTGCTGCATACGCCTCGATGCATATCGCCGCCAACCAGTTCCAGCAGCGAGCAGTGCCTCAGCAGACCATGCCTCCTCAGACTTCAGGCTTAGGTCTCTCTGGCCCCGCTGACCACTGGAACAACCTCGCAGCTCAAGCACCTACCGGGGCTTACAATTGGCCGGGTCCAATTCCTACCCAGCCTGCTAATCCCGCCCCGGTTAGGAACGAATTTGACGATATGCTCGAGGAAGAGGGGGTCCAATTCCAGGGCGACGGCCCCGTCGGAGATGACGAGGAATCTCTCCACGATGAGGGCCCGAACCAGAACGACGAAGACGACGACGACCTAGCTTCGGAGTCGGCAGAGTACACTAGGACCGGGGAGGATACTGACGGCGTCCCCGCTGACCCAACCCAGGTTGGCGCGGAGCCTCAGGCCCCCGGTTCTTTTGACCCTAGCCAGACCCAGCTAGATGAATCGCTCGTTGCTAGCCTCGACCTAGGCTTTGTGAATTACATCTTCGATCATCAGACCACGACCGCGGGTAGCAATATGCCCGCGGGGGAATTGCCTCGTTTTGAAGAGTCGACCCGTGTCGAGGGCTCGACCCATGATGAAGAGCAAGACCCGTCGAAGATGCCCACCTGGGAAGAAGCTCAGCAGCCGCGCGACGAGTCGGACGAACAAGCCCCACTCGCGGCGCAAGCCGTAGTCAACGAGCCGTCTTCTGGAAACGAGCACCCAACCCTGGACGACGCTCAAGTGGAAGCATCTTTGGGGCTGGCAAACTTGGACGACCTCGACCTCTCAAACCTACCACCTGCCTTTGACAACGAACTCCACGATCTATACCGCGGATTGACGGGTCAGGGCGAGGAAACCGAGGGTCGTCCCACCGAGCCAGCCCATGAAGATGTGGGATATCAGGACCTTGCGCCCCAGGTGCCTTTCGACACCCCGGCACCTGCAGAATACATGGGACCCATTGATGATGTCGATGACAACGCCTCGCTCTTCGCGGGAGTCGCAGGCGACCCCGTCGACGAGCTGGACGTCACTGGGGCATTTGAGGGCCCCATAACCGCGCAAGGAGCAATCGGCGCGCATGAGAGGACGGTCGTCGACAGCGACGACGATACCAATGCCACCGACGCTTCCGTCGATAGTCTGGCTGCCCCGAACAAGAGGAGAAAGAGGTCGCGTCATGAGTCTCCCGCCCCTCGTGATGAAAACCCGAGGGATAGGAAGAGGCCGCGTCGTTAGGCTCTCCTTGCAGCCGCCAGACGTGACGGATAGGAGGTAGGTGGGTATACGTCGCCGCTGTCATATATAGGAGTATATAAGGGGGTCATTTCGTTCTTTTTTTTTTTTTTTTTTTTTTTTTTTTTTTTTTTTTTTTGTGTTTTTTTTTGTTTTTTTTTTTTTTTTTTTTTTTTTTTTTTTTTTTTTTTTCATTCCGGACGATTTTCCTTCTTTGATTGTTTGTGTGCCTCCCGCTTCTTGATACCCTATATATAGAAGACGTTGGGCTTTTTCTGTAACGATTTTTTTTTCTTGATACCCTTGCATTTCGTTGGCGTTTGGGGTGCTGTTTGTTTGCCGTGGCTTTCTGGTATCTTTGGCTTATAAAGGATCTACGTACTTGTTTTCTGTTGTTTGTCTTTGGATACCTCTCTTTTTTTTCTTGATATTTTTGTTCATAGAGGATTTGCGTATGTACTTTTTTTTTTTTGGGTGTTTCTCTGAATATGGTTTTGGATAATGTTTTATGTTTAATGATTTATGTTTAATGTCTTAATGCCTCTATCCATCTCTTTCCTTATATGTACAATTTATCGTTTGTATATATAGATGAAATTATGTCAGATTTTGTGAACAATTTCTTTCCTAGTAGAGGTTCTATCTACGACTGAGTGATGGTGAGTAGTGAAGTCGGTATCAAAATTGAGCGAGCTTATAATATGGTAGCTTCCGACAAAGTACAGTATGATTTGTTTGATCAAGAAAGAATGGTACCAAAAAAACAGGGATATTCGCGAGAAAGCAAATCATTATTCACTGTTGATTCATATTCAATCCAAGTCCGTCCAAGAGCCCCAGTTCCAATTCTAATTCCAAATTCTCATGTAACCATGTACCCAGACCCAAACCAAAAGATATTCAACGCCAGTCCCAATGCGTGAGTGACATACAAGAAAAATAGATATACATATGCGAATATGGGGGAAAAAAAGATAGAAAAAACAACCTAACCCAGGAACCAAAATCACCGATAGCAGCAACAAATACTGTGGGTTTCACACCACTGCCGCACGAATCCAGCCCCGACTTCTCTATCCTCGGCCACAAGCGCCAGACCCTCTGTATTCAACCAACCCGTAAAATCCTCTAGGATGATGGGATCATACATCAGCATCTTCTCGTGCCAGGTGAGATGCTTGTGAGGAGGCTTGGAGGCGCGATGTTGAGCCTGAG
This sequence comes from Aspergillus affinis, assembly GCF_023601865.1. Classification (NCBI taxonomy): domain Eukaryota; kingdom Fungi; phylum Ascomycota; class Eurotiomycetes; order Eurotiales; family Aspergillaceae; genus Aspergillus; species Aspergillus affinis. The sequence continues at coordinate 107,848 of NW_026515881.1, read as the reverse complement.
CCCGGACGGCTTTGGTGATCTGGTTAGCTAGATCGGGTGGAGCGCTGGGCTTGGTGGGTTGAGGGGCAGCTGATTGTTGGAGATGAGATCTTGTGGTGCTGCGAGTTGGGGTTGGTGGAATTGGGGACATAGGTAGAGACTGTCTCTCGGTGGTAGGGAGGTATTGGCCCAGGAGTCGGCTGGGAGAGGGGGTGAGCTCGTCTTCGGAGTCTTGGATTTCCTCGATTTCGGCGAAGGAACGGATAGAGGGGACAACCTGTGATGATTCAAGCTGAGAAGCGGGTTGCTGGGTACTAGCTTTGAGGGGTGATGTAGATGGCTTGTTTTTCAATTTTGTCGTGGATTTTGTTGTTTTGCTTGGTTGAGTCTTCTTGACTTTTGTGGTCGTCGCTTGAGAAGTGCTGGCAGCCTTGCGAGTCCCTTTACCGGTTGTTTGTGACTGTGGTGCGGCTTCCGTGGTCGGTTTAAGTGGTACATTATCCTGATTCTGTTGCCCATCCACGCTCACGCTTGGGGCATGTTTAGATTCCCAGCATTTCTGGAGCAATTCGATCATTTTCTTGCGGTTTCTGACGGCCTTGAACCCGTAGGCTGCCACCTGACTGGATAATTCGGCATCTGTAAACCCCGCATATCGAGGCTTTTGAGGAAGAGATTCCGGAGGCTGGGTCTTCTCCTTGGATCCACCTTCTGTGTTTGTGTTCTGGCTTGCTACTTGAGACAGCTCTTTACCTGAAGATGACGTCTCCTTAAGCTCCGGTACTTCATTGTGGCTTAAGTCATCAGGTGTAAAATCGGGCGTAACGTCAGGCTCCTTGCTCTGTTTCTTCTTTGAAGCAGCTTGAGCTTTGTTGTTATTGAGAAACGAGAGTTTGGGTAAATCAGGCGATTCCGATAGATCAACGACTTCGACCTGAGTTAATGACCCCTCGGTATCTCTCGCCGCAACGGACCATAGATTCTTCGGCGTCATAAAACGGGCGACTGTGGTGGTGGAGGACGATTGAAACCACGGGTCTCGAGGCGTTGACGCGGATATAATGCTCTTCTCCGACTCAAGAATTGCTGCTTGCGTTTCTTTTAGAAGGGTTGGAGAGTCTTCTCGTTGCAGCTGACTGCAGGTCCCAAATACGAGGTCTTGGTCATCAAGGGATTTGGCAGCCGCTTCAGGGGAAAGAACAATGAATTCGGGTTCCTGAAGCTTTGTTTTGCCTTTTCCTTTCGATTTGGTTTTCTTAGTTTGAACAAAAGGGGAATCTTTCCTCGTGGTTGCCAAAAGATCCGAGCTTTCCGTGGGGTTATTGTTATATTGCGCCGTCACTCGGGCTGTGAGTGTAGTAAGCTTCTTAGGCTGTTCCTGCCTTCTCTTCTTGGGAGCCGGGGCATTGGATGAGTGGTCTTCTTCAGCGGACGGCTTGTCCTCTTCGGAACTCCTTTGTCTTGATTCAGGATTGAGCCTAGAATCGACGAGTTCGATTCGTCTCCGCTTTGTAATGAAACCCTCCTCAGGAATTCCAGAACTGGTCTGAGGAAGCGGAAAGCCTCCGCTGAAGTTATAGTCTTCTAATAGAGATCCGAATCCGTTCGATGTGTCGTCGCCCACTCCTTCAACCTTATCTGTCTCGACGGCCCGATTCATTGTGTCTTTAGTGGGTGTCCAATCCAACCTCCGTTTCGTAGCTGCCTCCAATTGTAGTCCTTCTTTTTCCCAGTCAACTGGATCCTTGGCGGAGGTCTCCCGGGACGAAGATTTCGGGGTCGATGGACGTTTGGTTTTTTCATCGGGCTCCTTTGGCTGCGCATTCCCGGCCTTCGCAACCCGTCCCGACAGAGTTTTATTATTATTCGTAGCAGTCTTCGTGCTGGGCCTTCCGCGCTTTTTTGGGCCCTCCGTAGATTTCGCTTTTGTTGCCCTTGGCTTTTTCGGCGCGGTTTCCTTCTGGTTCTGATCCGAGGTTGTAGTTTCCAGGCCTTCTTGCTCCTTGTTCGTGGCTTTCGGCCGCCCTCGTTTCGGTTTCTTCTGTGGGATTGTTTCCTCCCCTTCCACATCAAGATCTTCTGAAGTTCCGTCTCTCCTATTGGGTGCGTTCTTTCCCTTAACGTTCGACCGGTTGGCGCTTTGATTGTCGGCGGTGAAGAAGCGGGACCGCGAAGGAGCTCGGAACAATTCTGACGGCGACAGAACTGGCGGCGACGATAATTCTCGCGGGGAGACCCCTGCCAGTTCCGTCGGGTCAGAAGTAGCGCGCGCTGGAGTGTGAGACGAAGGCTGCTCCGGCGAGGAATCAAGCAAGATGACGTCTGCCGCGGCGCTCATGGTGGCAAGCGCGTAGCAACGCAGCAACGCTAGTACGGTTCAAGGGTTAGCATGAAAGATACTAGACGACGCTTAGAAGGTAGGTCGAGCTCGCGAACACGTCTTCCCCTGGTTTTGTTCCATGTCGTCAATTTTGTGAGTCTTCGCCGGGGAGGATTGCGGACAAAAGCTGAAGGCAATCACGGAGGGTTTCTTGGCACCGTTGCGGGATTACCGGATTCGGATGTGTCAAACGGTGGGCAGGGCAACCGCTGGCATCCGGGTAAATAAAGTATTATTTCTAACTATGATTCTATTTGGAATTTTGGGGCATATCACATGAGTTGGACCCCAACTGAGAGTCCATGATCGTGATGTTTAATCGTTTAGTCGTAAGCACGGCGGCGTAAGAGTCGCACCTTCTCAAGCACATTGACTGCGTTCTCATTGGTCGTCGACGACCGTGTAGAAGATGCCACGAATCCACCGCAATTGTCACGAGTCCATTGCTATGCTGTGACCCTCCAGCAGCACCTCACCGAGGAGAGGTGTGACATGAGCGCTGGACAGTCCTCCGAGCCAGTGTCGGGACGCGATTTCTCCAAAGACCATGACTGGAATCGAATTCACTCGCCAGCTCGGAAAGCCTTGATAATTTTATCGCCGATACATCCGCAAATAATCAAGTCGCCCCTCGCAGAGCGATGGCGGCCAGCACGGAGAGTTCAAGTCGTTTCATTTGATCGTCCTGGACGCCATTGGCCTGGTTCCCCGGTGTGGTATTCAATGCCCCCAGCTTATAGGCCTTCTTGATCTTCGGGACGTCGGCGACCTGGGACAATGTCTCGTCGTTGAACGGCACCATGGAGCCTTCGATGTATTGCGACAGATGCGCCGCAACTGTGTCATGCGTGAAGCTTGGGTTCACGGAGACCTTGATCACAAGCAGATCCTTTGTCGCGTCCGTGATGCCGAATTTGCGGAACGAATCGGCGATCTATATGCGATTAGCTTGAGAGCATAGCCAATCTTCCACCGCCAGGGAACACACATTAGTGGTTGGATTCAAAGCGAACACAGTCTCCGAGTGGACATTGCGCGACTTAAGACGGTCATTCAGATAGTCATTTACTGCTCTGAAGACGGCCGAAAGAGCATGCGTTTTGGATAGGACCTGGACATGGTGGTTAAACCAATCTCATTCATTCTATTTCGAAGTATCTGTGCAGATATCCCGTACCATGCTCGCATCAATGAAGGCATATTCAAACTCCGCGTTTCCCGAGATAAGCTGCTGTCGCAAAAAGGGTGCATTCTTCAAGTCACGGTATAGGGCTACATGGACCGGTAACGAGGACGGAAGATGAGCGAGACTGATCGTTTCCAATGACGCAGACATGTTGGCGAGGTGAAACACTGGCTCTAGAATAAGTGACTCAAATGCCGCAAGTGCGAGAAAAGTGCAGAACGAGGCGGAAATGGCTCAAGTGATGGCCGGAGATAGCCAAACTCCTTCTTTCCCCCTCCCCCGCCAAACTTATCGCCGAGGCGGAGTGAGTCAGCAGGCTCCACGTGACTGCGCTTCTCGAACTTTCGGGTGCCCGTAGTCAAGTTGGCGGACCTGGGCGGACCTGCGCTGACTGATATCATCGTTCTTCCTCTTAAATACTTCCTGCTGCGACCTTGGCCATCCAGCTTGGACACATTTCCATCGCAATCATGGCTTTCTTCCTACGGCGCCCGTTTGCCGTTCCAACGGCTCTTCGCCAAGCAGCACCCAGAGCTGCGAATAACGCCCGATTTATTCACAACTCACCCCTCAAGCCTCAGTCCAAGCCCGTCGGTTCCGCCTCGCCTTCCATCTTCGCGAAGTCCAGACAGACCTTCCAGAATGCCTTCCGTCGCACATACATGCAGCCCTCCTACAATGCCTACGGCGGCAACGTTACTCAAAAGCTGCTCTACGGAGCTGCCATCGTTGGTGGAACGGTCCTGGCGACGAACTTGGTCTTCAACCGTGAGACCCGAGAGGATGGCGGCATGCCTGCGTTTGAACGAAGCTACCTGAACGACACTTTCTTGCACACTGGACTCGGACTTGGTATAATTGGTATTGCTGCTAGAGCTCTGCACATGAACGGATGGTCGTACCGTCTGATGTCGATGAGCCCTTGGGCCGTCATTGGTCTCGGCTTGGTTGGCAGCATTGGAACCATGTATGGCACTTTGTACACTTCTCCCGACAAGTGAGTATTCCATCTTTACCCATTTTTCATTCATCCATCGATCTTGTCAAAAAAGAGGCTAAATACTAACAATTATGTAGCTACCTGATGAAATATGGTCTCTGGGCTGGCTTCAACGTTACTCAGGCTGCGCTTCTCTCGCCCTTGATGTTCATGCACCCCGCTCTGCTTGCCCGTGCTGGTCTCTACACCGTCGGAATGATGGGCTCGATCGCTTTCGTCGGTGCTACCGCCAAGCAGGAGAAGTACCTGTACCTCGGCGCTCCCCTTCTCGCTGGTGTTACCCTCGTTGCTCTTTCCGGTCTCGCTCCTCTCGTCATCCCCGCCACCGCCACCCGCACCCTGATGTGGTCTGAGAAGATCTGGCTGTACGGTGGTCTCGCTGTCTTCGGTGGTTTCACTCTCTACGATGTCCAGAAGATCTTGCACCATGCCCGCCTGGCCGAGCGCGGCCTTGTCCGCCGTGACGTCGTCAACGAGAGCATCAGCCTCGAGTTGGACTTCATCAACATCTTCGTCCGTATGGTCCAGATCCTGGGCATGCAGCGCAACAACCGGAAGTAAATGACACCTTGTCAAATGGACTGAATGACCTTCAGGGACTCCCCGAGGTCTAAATTTTGTTCAAGTCGCTTGCCATCTGAACAACTTTGGAAATCAACATCATAAACTCGGAGAAACATGGATACTGGTTTGCGTTTGCTTTATTTTGCTCACATTTCTTGGGGCATTCTTTGTACTTATACGCATGCATCGTGGCTACGGCTCAATGCTATATGATTGGATTTTTTTGGCAGCAAGCAATATCTTGTTTCCTCTTTGCTCTCAACCAGTTCACCCCCATACTTTAATTGGCTAGGGGCATGGCGGAGAAATCTGTCGGGGGATTCAGGCATTTGTTTGCTAAGGAATGGTTATAGATCCACTCCGCTCTTTTATATTAAAAATGATATAAAAAAAATTTCAAATTTTCTCGTTCAAATATATTATAATCAAGTATGAAACTTATTAGAACCTAGTCTCGGTATTAGACCATCTGTTCTATTTGTAATATTATGTGCAACTGCAAATTAGAATACTAAAAAAAGACTCCTTAGAGAGAAAGAGAAAGGCCAAAGGCATAGTTCCCATAAACAACCTTTGCCTTAGATACCTACGCCACAAGCAAAACCAGGCAGACAAACAATGACACCCAAACCCATGAGATGAATTGCCGACTGTCCAAGACGACCAAGATTCCAGACCCCGACGTCAGACCAGAGGAAGACGAAGACGAAGCAGACGCAGACGCAAAAGCGTTCGGCTTCTTCTTCTCAAAGTCGCGATACGACACATTCGCACTCTCATACCCACACAGCCCACTCCCATACATCAAATTCGTCGGATAAAGCACGCGCGGCTCCCCCTTATCCATATCTAACCGTAGCTCACCCATATCGTTAATCTCGTATGTCTTACAGCTGAACACGTCAATGACCACATAAGATGGCTGGTATCCGTTCATCATCCGGACCGTGTACTCGCCACTCTGCGATCCCTGCGTGGACAGCACCATGACGACCTGTCGTCCTTCGCGGCCCTTCCGGAATCCCATCTCGCTGAGGCCCTTGTAGATCGGGTAGGTCGGGGTATTCAAGTATTCGGGATCGACGCGGGAGGCATGCTTGCGGAGCCGGTTCAGTGCGGCCGTCGCTTTGTATAGGGGCGTTTGGGTATTGTAGCCCGAGAGCCAGAGGGCTTCGCGGTTCGAGGGGTCGTGGCTGCCGTTCAAGTGCTGTTCTTGGCCTTGGTAGATGATGGGAATGCCGTCGAAGAGCAATGTGAAGGTGATGACGTTTTTGGCGAGCTGTTGGATTTAGGATGTCAGTTTCCACCCGGAAGTAGGGGAGGGGAGGGGGAGGGGATCAGAGATGAAAGGGATTGCTTACTGTTATGTCGTCTTTGAGACTGGCGAATCGAACAACGTCATGATTCTCGGAGAATGAAGTCATAGCGTTTACATCGGGGCAGTTGTTCTTCATCACTTCTACCTGGTCCGGTAGAGAGCTGGTATTGCCTAGGGTGAAGGCGTCCAGAAGAGAATAATAGATGGGATAGTTCGGAACACTGGTTAGTTTGTTCTGGTAGCCACAGATTCTTTTGACTGATTTGTCGAATACTTCCCCCGTGATAAATGTATCGGCTTCCTCTTGAAACACAGGGAGAAAATCCGGAGTGATATGTTTCGCGGCGTCTAGACGTAACCCATCAATTGAATAGTTTGATATTGTCTCTTTGATCCAATCCAACTGCATGGCCTGTACTTTCTTGTCCTCCGTCTTCAGGTCTGGAAGCGGCACGATTTGGTCTCCTGTCCAGCATTTCTGGGCCAATGGGTAATCATCATAGTCCGTGATCTTGCAGTACGGGTGGAAATACTTCGGATCGTTGAAAGGGTGGAGACGAGAATAGTCGATATCAGCCATGGAGTCTCCATCCTTGTTGATATAAGCCATGTTGTTGATCACCGTGTCCATCATGAGGTACATTCCGCGATCGTGCAGTGCCTTACTCAGATCAAGTAGGTCCTGTTTGGTTCCGAAGTGCGAGTTCAGGGAATACATGTCCTGAACCCAGTAGCCATGATAAGCCTCGCCGTAAGGTACACGGCCTTCCACATTCTTGACGATTGGTGAGATCATGACAGCGTCGAATCCCATGTCTTGAATGTAATCAAGTTGATTTATCATTCCCCTCCAGGTCCCACCGCAATATAGACCCTGTGTCGTGTTGCAGCTATGAGATGTAGAGCCATCAGTGCGCGCAAATCGGTCTGTCATGGTCTGGTAGATAGTTCGCGACTTCCAAGCTTTTGTGTTTGCTGCTTTGCTTGGGGTGAATGTATCTATAGCTAGAACGAAGCAGAGCCATTTCGATAAATGTGTCTGGGGAAACATTGTATCGAGTTACTATAGCGAAAGATAAAAATTCCACAATTCATATACTCATAATTATCTGCCAAGCAAGTGTGGTCCTTGAATTCTTTGACAGTAGAGAATATATTGTGAATGAGAGCAAATGATAGGCTGGGGAAAAATCTTAGATGAGTCGGAGCATTCTCTCCACAAGAACAGAAAGAATGTGTGCGAGTGAACAGACAAGGATAAAATAGGAGGTTGGTAGTTAGAATGAGCAGAAGCAAATTCAACCAGAATAAATTATGAGAGAAAAACACAAGATCCGCAGCAAAGCTGACGAGGGGTTATACTAAAGTCCAAAGGGAGATCTTTGATCGTACTCCTTGACAAGGGGACGGCCCCTCCTTCTATAGACCTCGTATATAGGCTTGAATGTATCAGGATCTTTTTGTACATAGTGAGATCGTTTAGCTGCTGTTCTGCAGCATTTGATGTTGGTCCACTGCATGCAGAGCCCTTTCATAACACCAGAAATAACCACTGCCCACTATGCAGACCTGGCGTGCAACAAGTCCGAGAGATCAATCGGCTGAAACCATAACCATTGATTATCGATAGTCAGCATTCGATTGTAGGGGTAGATCGTCATTATATCTTTGGATCCTGCTGTCAACAAAGCGATATCATTTGCTCGAACGTGGTGTCACCCTTTCGTGTGGGCTCCTGCCCTCCTTCCAGGGGGGAGACCAAGAGGGTCCAAATTATCCAGGGACAGCACAGTGACTCGTGCGCAAGGAGTAGACCATGAGTATAATTTGGCGAATCAAGGAGGTATCCCGACTCCAATTGCTCAAGATCTTGTGCCCTAAGTAGTTAGTGCACAAGTCGATTACCACAAGTACCATAGGCCAAGTCAATATCGAGCAACTTTCTTGCTATTCTCATTTTTCTTTCATAAATTGCAATTTTCAAATGAATAGAGCAATGCCTGAATGATATCAATTGATGAGTCGAAGGGTGGATGGAAGCAAGGAGAGAAGGGAGAAAAACCAGGAGCGAAACCTACGACCGTACGACGAGTCGACGAAAACCGTAACCACGAGATGAAACGTATGGTTAGCTTCCTCCTCTTTTCATTTCCAAAATTATAAATGCAGTTGACAAGATGGGTTTGCATCCACGCATATTCAACATGCTGGGAAATGAGCGTTTTACTATCAAATAGACAGGCAGCACTGATAACCAATCTTGTCGCCCTTGCAGCACGGATGGGATAGGGACGAGCACACAGCAGGGGCTTGTTCATTCAACTTAGAGCCGAAAATAACAACAAGTTTGAGGAGCTCATACACTAAGAAGATGCATGTCTGAGGCTTATGATTCGAGGATCAGAGCTCCTTTACTTGGATCAGACAAGTTGCATGTACTGTGCCATACACGATTTCATGCTTCCATTGCTAATGTCTTCTTAAAGAAATGAAGACCGACATAGACCTGCTCGCTATGATCCCGAAATACACCCTTAATCATGCAGTACAGCAGCTGTAACACAATTCTTCACCAATTAAATCCCCCATATCAAAGTGGAATAATAATTCCCGGGGATATGGATCCTTTCCCTTAGCCATCACCCGACGCCATAGTGTGAGAAACTTTCTGTACATAATGGAGCGCAAACGCTGTCTTCAGCAGGATACAGTCGAAACTAAAACCGGCAGTTTTCCCAGCTGATGTTCCCCCAGAGCCATCGAATCCCGGTGCATTGATTTGACTCTGCCTTCCTTGGAAGCAATGCAGGCCTTCTTCTCCTTGACTGTGTCCTTAGGTTTCTTGATTGCCATGGCCCTGAGACCTTCCGAAAGTCCTCTCCAATCCAGAAGAGAAACAGAGGGAGGCTTGATGATGTTGGCTAGGTGACACCATTGCTCCGCCGAGATCTCCTTGAACGTTCTGAGGATGAGGGCCACGGTCTTCCAACCACTGATGCGCTCCGCAGGGAGGAAGAGCTCGATTCGCTGCTGCGACCAGCCGCAGGAGTAGAAGTCGTTGTAAAGCCTGCTTCCGAGATGAAGAGGCGCGAATCCGTGAAACTTCTCCTTGATGAGCATCTTGTTGCCTTTCGGAAAACAGGCCGAGCGTCGCATTTGCAGTGACAGTTGGAGCGAGCCGTCTTTGAGTCCTTTGAGGTTGATCAGATGCATTTTCGAGCAGTCAATGTGCACACTGAGAGTCCAGGCTGTTTTGATTCGTTCGGGATCCTCGATGGTTTCGCGCAGGATGAGAACGTTGCCGACCAGATCCAAGACCACGTCGAGTTCAGCGCCAGGCTGGTGCAGTGCGCATTTTTGCTCTGGTTTGGCGCCGTGCAAGAAGAGCGTGAGTTTTCTCGACGTTCTTTTAGGTGCTGGCTGGCAGCCGCATTTAGGGTCGTTGCTAACCCGTTTGAAAGCGATCAGAGCATGCTCACTTGGAGAAAGACCTTGTGCTTACCAACGCATCTTGTCGATGGTATTCAAGATTCTTTCAACTCAGCGAGGTTTCTCTAGAAGTGTACTGTAGTCAGAAGAATGAGGTCGGGGATGAGAAGACCTCTGTCGCGAGAGTAGTAGCACTCGTCAGTGCTGTTGTGTGGTGGGTGGCTGGTCTTCATTCACTGTCCACCTCATTTTGGCAGCACCATTCACAACGACATCAATACCTGCCTCCCCTTTTCGGTATTGGATCAATTGGACCATGTTGAGAAGAGAGAGACATAAGTAGACATTGATTGGACTTGCCAGTGACACCGACAAATGCCTTCATTTAGTAGCTAGTAAGTACAGACGAGTGCGCCGCGAGACTTCGGTGTCATTTTGCGTCCTCTTTGATTCATGTATAGTCCCCTACAACAAGAGTAAGTGACTTAAAGGGAATTAGCTGGAGCTGAAAAAGATAAGCAAAGTAAAATGACTTTCTCGTCCTCTCTTTCTTAGTTTGGGTTGAATGCAGCATAACCCAATGATAATCCAAGACTGTAAGCTATCCCATAATATAACTACTATTCATCACAGAACAGTTCCAAAGAATCCCATTCAAACTACTTGTGCCCGTCGGTGGATGCTGAGCCGCGGAAGCTGTCATTCCACGGAAGGATGCTAGTAACCAACTAGTAACCAGTCACTTAGTTGGTCCACGGTTAAGTCAGTAGTACAAGGGGAACATGTGGGAACAAGTAAGAAAGGCTGAATGCTCGTGAGTCCCGGCGAATTTCCCCAGTCTAAATATCTGACTCCGCTATGATGCGGGGTGCCCAGAGTCTGGGGCACTTCGGAGAAAGACTATTTAAGTAGAACGTTTCTGGGACAATGTGGATAGAAAGCGCACTAGATATCTCTCTTGAACTGTCCCCATCATGCCGTTCCTTCGTGGAAAGTCGCTTCGTCTCGCGCAGGTGCTACTTACAGTTGCACCGGCATTCATATCCTACGGATACAATCAGGCTGGGGTAGCACCTCTTGCCAATCTACAGTCATGGTGATTCCGACTCAGCAAAAGCAATCAAGACACAAGGCTGACCAATTTCCAGGGTGACCACTTTCCCGGACATCGAAACCCTCCATACCAAGGGTGCCATCAAAGAGAGAAACTCGACGCGGAAGGGTGCCGTCATTGCGGCCCTTCAACTGGGAGCCCTCGTGGGAGCGCTATCCTGCGCTTACATCGGTGATCGGCTCGGCCGGCGCAAGACTATTTTCGTGGCCGGCATTATCACCATCATCGGAGAGATTCTACAAACGTCGTCCTTCAATACGATCCAATTTTCCATCGGCCGGGTCATACTTGGTATCGGCATCGGGCAACTAAGCGCTACAGTTCCGGTATGGCAGGCTGAATGTAGCTCTGCAAAGCATCGCGGTCAACATGTCGTGGTTGATGGAATATGCATGGTCTTGGGTTTTGTACTCACCAACTGGATTGATTACGGCTTGAGCAAGACGACCGGGGAAACGCAGTGGCGTGTTCCACTGGCGTTGGCTTTCATCTTCCCTCTGATCCTTTTGGCATCCGTCTTTCTGCTCCCCGAGTCACCTCGCTGGCTGGTGCTTGTGTCGAGGAAGCACGACGCAGTGCGGAGTCTAGCAGCCTACAGAGGCCTCCCGGACGATGATGAAGCAGTGCAGACTGAGATTGCCGGTATAGCGTCATCGCTAGAAACCACTAGACAAGCACAGAGGAGTCTCTCATTCCGGAACCTTGTTTTCGGCGATGACGAAGGACGTCTGCTCTATCGATTCGCTCTGTGTCTTGTCATCCAGTTCTTCCAGCAGATGTGCGGCGGTAACCTGATTTCCACCTACGTGTCCACCATCTTCGAAGAGAACCTCCATCTAGGCGCAGAGAAGTCTCGGATTCTAGGTGCTAGCGCACTGACGTGGAAGTTCGTCTGCAACTTCATCCCCTTCTTCGCGATCGACCGTCTGGGTCGACGCAAGGTGTTCATCTTCAGCGGCGCAGGCATGTGTCTCTGTATGACGGTTCTAGCCATCACGACAAGTTTCAGCAACCCCAGCAGGAGCCTATCGATCACCTCCGCGGCCTTCATCTGGCTCTTCAACATGTTCTATCCGATCGGTTTCTCCGGCGCAAACTTCCTCTACTGCACGGAGGTCGCTCCCATGCATTTGCGCGTCGCGATGTCGTCCGTATCGACGGCGAATAAATGGCTATGGAACTTCATCGTGGTGATGATCACACCGGTTGCACTTGACACTATTGGCTGGCGATACTATATTGTCTACGCTGTCATTTCAGCGTGCATCCCGGTCACGGTGTATCTGTTCTATCCGGAAACCATGGGACGCAACCTAGAGGCCTTAGACCAGGTCTTTCGCGATGCGTCTTCTCCGTGGCATATTGTTGGGATGGCGAGAAAGCTTCCGCAGGGAGATGCGACGGAATCAGATCAGCAAGCGACAGAGCAGAAGGTGATTGTTGAGCAGAAGGAACACGCTTGAATCTAGGGTTAGTGCAGGTGGCATTTTTATTCATATCGATGAGCAAGAAGCTATGAACTGGGCTACTGGGGCTCTGTTAGCCCTAGTTGGATAGGTACATGCGTATATAACGATAGCCTTAGGAGATTTGAATGTTGAAATATTGGAAGGGCGACCCGATTAGCACTAATTTCCTACCTTGTTCTGACAGTTGAATGGCTCCACGTCAACTCAAATATCATGAAGAGACACCAATGGTGGCCGATTAACTCCAGATGTGATCTAAGGGTTATGACGGTATTCGTCACCCATCCAGAGTCAATCCCTCAGAAGCGACCCTCTTCCTTCAAGGATGATTTGCGGAATGAAGGCAACCGATAGGCTTATCTGAAATGACGTATCAGAAACATCATGGAAGGTATCGAATGGCTCACGTTATCGCGAGGAATTGTAGGGGGCAAAGAAGGGGTAAAGCAGAAGCAGCTCACCGCGGCAAGTTATGTTCCGTGGATCCCCCACAAGACCCGTATCAAACAGGACCTAGTAATCCTTTGGCTTCATTGTCCAGTTTCCATCACCCCACAGGCTTAGAGCAAGATAAGTTCTAACCGACAAAGAATCACCCGGAAAAAGATGCCGTGATGTACGTACCCTATCCGCGGCGTATCCCATCCCGCGGAGCAGATGGCTTCCATCCGGACTTCATTCAATTCAAGACCTAGAAGGCAATTAGTGATAATATATCTACTCGCAATGAGGGCGCCCAATTCCCCAAGTCGAGCCTCCAGCTGAAACCGAAGCCAAGCAGATAGCCCATGCAAAGCACGCGACAGTTGAGCAACATCATGACCAAAGCAACATCCTTTTCCATGACGAAGTCTTCCGTCGTTCATGCCCACACTCCGATCCTTGTACATTGCTCGTCGCCAACGAGACACTCATTCCCTGCAGTATGGATGCGGTCAGGCACTTCAAAGGGATTGTTCATCCATCAAAGACACCTCCCGGCATCGACCCAGCTCTGGGAACCAATACTGCTATCGGCGATGGGCTCCACGGGGACAAACGCGAATCAAATTGACGGTGTTGGGGGTGCTACATCCACGACGTCGAAGGTCGCTATTATTGAGAAATCCCAATCCCCCGGTGTCGATGCCGACTATACTTTCGTCCAAGTAGCTCCGGATCAGGCCAAGATAGACATGACGGGGAACTGCGGCAACATTGCCTCTGGAGTGGGACCGTTTGCTCTTGACGAGGGAATCGTGAGGGCAAGGCCGGGTCAATCGGAGGTGAGAGAATTCCGAACTCACTTGACATGGAGAGAAGGATCAACCAAACTAACCCTAATATGCAGATCGACGTTCGAATCCTAAACACCAACACCGGACAGATCATCGTGGAAACCGTCCAAGTAGCTCCTGACGGACGATTCCAAGAGGATGGCGATTATTGTATCCCCGGCGTTCGAGGCACGTCAAGTCCAATCAAAGTCGCATTCCTCAACCCCGGGGGCAGCATGACCGGTCAGATGTTTCCCAGCGGCACATCACAGGAGACTCTGACGGTTTACTCTCCGCATGTGGGAGAATTTCACATTCGGGTCAGCCTGATAGACGTTGCGAACCCATTTGTCCTGGTCGATGCATCCTCGTTATCCTTCAAAGACCACCCCACGTGGCCAGACCCAAACGATGCCCTGTTCCTGTCCGTTGTCGAAGATATCCGCCGCACAGGGGCGGTGCATATGGGTCTGGCTTCCGATCTAGAGGCAGCGAGCCAAGTACGAGGAACGCCGAAGATCGCATTTTTGTCGTCGGTAGCAGAAGATGACAAGGATGCAGATATCCAGATCCGTGCCTTTTCGATGGGGAAGCCTCATCCAAGCCTCCAGTTGACCGGGGCAGTGTGTCTCGGCGCAGCCGTCTCGATCTATGGCACCGTTGCATGGGACCTGGCGGGAGGGAAAGAGATCGGCAAACAGCCGAAGCACGGAATGGTGGTCGGAGGCCATGAAATCGCGCCCCCATTGCCCGTAGGTATTCGAACCCCGGCGGGTGTGATTCATGCAGAGACGCTCTTGCGAATGGATCCGCAAGTGGAAATTCATGTGGAAAAAGTAGCGGTGTTCCGGACGGCGCGCCGACTTTTTGAAGGCAATGTATTCTATAGAGGATGATAAGATAGACAGGATTGTGAATAAAAAAATACCATTTCAGCGACCTATTATGCATAATAAACCAGAACGCATCATGATAGAGCACTTGATCGTATACAGCCCACCATCCTTGAGGCCAAATTTGTCGGATTAGCTATTGGGCAAACATAGACTCCTGGCATAGCACTCCTTTTCCTCACGCCTCAAGTAATGGATGTACCTGGCCTGAGAGAAATCATTGGTAGAGGGCCCCATTCCACGGTGAGCCATTAAATCCAAATAACATATCGCTATCCCAAATATCAGCCAGAGATTCCTCTTCCTGGGGAGGCAGCATTGTCGGGGCTGGAATGCCCACTGTGCCGAATTGAACCGCTGTAGAAGACGGGAAATTGTTATCCGCGTCTTGTCGAATGAAGCTTTGAATAATCATCTCCATATCCAAATCAGATGGCTCGACTTCTGCGCTCCTCCGAGTGGCCACAGATGCCGATTGCAGCGGTCTTTCGTCCTCAAGATTGACCGAGCTTCTGCTAGGTTGCTCTGCCCTGTTATCGATCGTACCGGTGGCCGCTTGGCTACCTTGGTAAATTTGATGGTTGTCCAATACTACCCCCATGCGATCCATCAGGCCGAGAATTACCTTCTGAGCTCGGCGCACGGCCCAGTTAGTCTCTAGGTTCTTCTGGAAGATTTCAATGCAGGTCCGCAGACGGGCGTGAGCTCGACTGCCGTCCTCTCGTTGGGCTGCCACCCGAACATGGATCGTTGCTGCGACATATGTTGCGTAAGATATCAGATATGGAGCTCGTTGTATAGAGAAAGCCTGGTCATAGGCCTGGAGCAGCTCGAGAATCCGATTTGCTGCTACCGAGCATGTGTTAAAAGAAGTATACGCGACCGAGTGGTCCGCGGTATGAAGATGCCCCTCGGCCACGAATGGTCGATGGAGAAGAATGAGCAGAACGTTGTATAGAGCTAGTAGAGAGAGAACATGAGGTGGAGGCGGTGGCTGAGCCGCATTGTTGCTAAATTGTAGATGCGCAGGAAGCGCATGCTGCCAGCTCTGCAGTTGTGAATCCAAGGACATCAGAGAAGCAATAAGCTCTTGCGGTGATACGTTGGAACTCCGTTCTGAATACACGGTATTCAGGATGCCATTCAGGATCAGGGATAGCTTGCAAAGTTCAGTGAATGTTGACACACTATAAGCTGGAGACCCGCAATATGATCGAACATCCGAATAAGCAAACGGCTGCCAATGTTCTAGCTCCTCGAATTGATCCAGGAAGGACAGCGAGACTTTCGTATCGAAGTGCTGTAAACTGGCGGGGCGACCTTGGTAAAGCGACTGGATCTTATCGACGACGAATGCCCCCCAGAAGACGCGCCGACGGATTTCCAGATCCTCGTCCGAAATTCGACGCATGTTGGACAATGTCGTGGCATCGACGTGCATGCCCAGGTCGATGATCATTCGAAAAGCCGTACCAGCGTATAACCACGCAGCGCTCCGTTCGTCGCCAAGCGCAAATAATGAGCTGGTCATCACGAGTAGCGCCTGTATTGTGGTGATCTCACTCCGATCGAGAGCACTGCCTAGCAGTTCTTTCACTCGCATGCGAAAATTCCACCCTGCCGTTCGGACATCGTCAGGGTCTCGACGGACCTCTGGGCGATCACTGAATTTGGAGGCGCCGAAGTAGATCGCGTTGAGCAGAAGCTTAGAAAAGTAGGGGCCATTGTTGGCCATATCGCGCATGAATGCTGGACGGTAGGTGATCAAGAACGAGTGGTGCTGGCGATTCCAATGCAAGGATAGCAAGTGCATTCCTAGATCTGGGTCGACTCCGTCAAAGTCCAGCTTACCAGCCCGCATGTTCATCATCTCCAGCTGGCCTAGGGTATAGTGAGATTTGTGGTGCTTTTTGTTAAGGTATAAGTGACTTACGCTGATAAGCAGCCTCTCCCATCAACCGCTTCTGGGCATGTGTCTCGGAGACCTGAGGATCAGCCGTCCCGCCGTGTCGGTCCGTAGGTGCATCGTCGAATAAAGTGCTCGTGAGCCCATGATAGCTCGAGTCTCCATTGGGAGAGATGAATATGCGCGATACTGCAGGTCGACGACCCACAACGCTCGCCCCCTGTTCATCGATCGTCGATCGACTCTGGATGCTTCCCAGGGACGAGTCTTGCGTTTCAAGCCGCTGTTGATTGAAACTAGACTCCGCGGACTCACTCTCATACTGCGTTTGAGCTTCGATGGTGGCGAGTCGTTGTTGTAATTGCTGATTCTCCGCTACGAGGCGAGAGATCTGTGCTTTGGACGGCCTTTACTATATGTAAGTCTGCAGATCTGGGCTTCTAACTACGGAAGATGTCAAACCTTGGCTTTTCAGGACGCGCTAAGTAGACGCATTTTTCTCCGTGGCCCTTGCAGCTAGAGCAGGTGGGCTTCTCATTATCGCAACGCAGCTGCATGCGTTCAGTCAGCAAGAGACCTGGAATCCCGTTCACAGTCCACTAACCTTCCTTCGGCGACAAAAGGCACACGCCTTAGCTGCCCTGCGGCTTCTCAATGATGCCGTACTTTCCATGGATGAAAGTTGTGTGAAGTCTCGGAGGATCAATATCCGTGGGGGGCGGGGTTTGGCCGGGGTTGTTTTCTCCGCGGCAACTTTCGTTCCGCTCGGCTGTACTACATAGTAGGTAGTATGTATGTACCATGCAGCTGCCTACCCAAGCTTATAAGTACTTGTGGGGTCAAACGAAAGGATCTCGCTGTCATTCGCAAGCTGCAAGCAAATAATACGTGACCATTGGCAAGTATGACAGCACGTTCTTCCATTCGCTCGGACTTGGTCGAAACAAAGCCACCAAAACAACGGGTAATTAAAGATCCTCGATGAATCCTTCTGATTGGAACGATGTTAACGAACAATAAATCCCAGCAACACACTCCGCAGTGGGTCTCTTTAGTGGCAGGAGGTGTGGCAGGGGGCGTGGAAGCAGCAGTGACGGTAGGGTTTAATGCTGAATCTGAACATCGTGATTAAGACTAATAGCAACCTTAGTATCCCTTCGAATATTCCAAGACCCGCGTCCAGCTTCTACAACAAGGCACGGCGGTTGCTCCGTCGAATCCCTTACGACTCATCCTCCAGGTCGCTCGACAGGATGGGATAGGAGCGCTCTATATCGGATGCTCCACGCTTATCATTGTCGGTTTCTGCTTCGCTGCAACTACTTAGTGTGACATGGTTAACACGGCGCAAATTATTCAGGGAACAACCGCCAAGGCAGCAGTGCGCTTCTTATCATACGACACCATTCGTAATTCCTTGGCTGATGATCGAGGCACGTTGTCTGCCGGACGGGGCATCCTGGCCGGAATGGTCGCTGGGGCCGTAGAGAGCGTACTGGCGGTCACACCAACAGAAAGAGTCAAAACCGCATTGTGGGTAAACTACTCCTTGGAGTTATGAAGGGATGCTGATCGCCAACCATGTTTGCAGAATCGATGATGCCAAAGGTGCTCGACGGTTCAGGTCCAGCAGGCACGCAGTGGCCGTGTTGATCCAAGACCACGGCCCCCGCGAGCTGTATCGTGGCCTCGTGTCTACCACCATCAAGCAATCCGCGACGTCTGCAGTACGGATGGGGTCATATAATATCCTCAAGGAAGTTACCAAATCCCAAGGGATTGTGCCGAGCGTGTTCACAAACTTTAGCATGGGGGCACTGGCAGGGGTCGTGACAGTCTATGCCACTCAACCATTTGACACGATCAAGACTCGAGCCCAGGGAGTTCAGGGAGCGAGCATTGCAGAGGCCGCCCGGAGTGTAGTTCGAGACTATGGAGTCCAAGGCTTCTGGAAAGGCAGCACCATGCGATTAGGGCGGCTGCTGTTGAGTGGCGGCATTGTATTCTCAGTATATGAGGAGATGGCTGCTCTAATTTTGCCTCAAATGGCCAAGTAGTTTAGACTCAGCTCAATAATAAAAGCGTATATTTCCTAATTGTTGCACTTGTGAGGTTTTATAAATGTAAATCCGGCCTGCAGTACTACAGATTACATAAGCACGCCGCAAGCTTCGCGGCCGCCGATCCGCTCGCGATCGAGTCCAACTGGAACAAACCTTTCCAATAGACAAGCTCCTCGTCTTTCCTCTTTACCCCTACGGTCTTTCGCCTCTACCTTTACCTGCTTTTCTCCTTTGCAATCGTCGCCATGTCTGCCGAACCCGAAATGGAAGTCGACGTCCCCGTCTCGCAAGACGACGACGCCCCCGCGCAATCTGGAGGTTTTGAACCACGAACACACGCCGAAGCCGTCGCTGTGCGCAGTATCGAGGGATGGATTGTGATCGCCACCAACATCCACGAGGAGGCATCCGAGGAAGACGTGACGGATCTGTTTGCTGAATATGGCGAAATCAAAAACTTCAATTTGAACCTTGATCGCCGGACGGGTTATGTCAAGGTGAGTTGACTTGATCTTTTTTCACTCTCGTTCAATCAATTGCATCTTTCTCCTCTTCTTTCTCTTGTTACTCGATGCTCTGTTTCCTTTTAGCATCTTTCGATCAATTACGAATTATGCTAATCTCATGGAATACCAGGGATACGCATTGATCGAATACTCGACTCTTCCCGAGGCATCGGAAGCCATCAAAAACCTCAACGGATCCAAATTGCTCGATCAAACAATCCAGGTTGACTACGCTTTTGTCCGACCGCCTCCCGCCAACAAAGGCAAATCCGGCGGACAGCGAGGGGGACGTGGAGGTGGTGGTGGTCGAGGCCGCAGCAGGAGCCGCGAGAGAAGCCGCAGCCCCGGAGCTGACAATGAGAGGGAATAGACACATTTGCTCCGATGCATTTTCCTCAATCTCTCTTCTGACTGCGCATGGCCTTTTGATGAACTGCTTTTTTTTTTGTTACCTATTATCTCTTCGTTTTTTCTACTCCTAGCGGTCTTATGTCGGTTTTCACCCTTGCGAAATGGCTCGAGGACAGTGGTTATGAAGAATTTGACGCTGTCATTCCGACGTTGCCTTTGGTGGATGACGAGTAGGGATGATTGCGCTTACAGCCGGCATTCCCATCTCTTGTGAAGGGTTGTATGCACGACCATCATCTGATGACGCGCATGTGCAAGACTACCTTTCAAAGAGTGGCATGTCGGCGTCATGATTTATTCACAATTCGGTATGTCCCTTGCATTTTTTTTTACAGCATGGGAATGTCGTTGGTCATATGCTGATCCGTCGGAAAGATTCAGGATCCTTGATATAACGAACTACTAGATATTAATACACTCTGCTGGTAATAAGCTCATTTCTCTTGATTATGACAGAACTCAAATTTATATATATTCCCACGACTCCGAACTTGGGCTTCACTCCTTGTTCTCGACCTCACGGCTTAGGCAAGTTGCAAAGCATAACAGCCACAACTAAACGTCTTCTTACTTGCACATTGAATGTCGGATACCTCTCCCCTGTCACTGTCTTGGCCTTTGTGATACGGGAAATATCCCTTGAACTGTACCCTAGGTGATCATCCGACCATCGTAGCAGTCATTTAGAATCTGATGGACTCGAGGGCGCGTGATGTCGTTGCGCGAGTCGCAAATAGATATCGATTCAAGTCCACGCGGGCATCGAGTATTGATCATTGCGACTGATCAGAGGTCTTGTCCCTGCTCTCGTTAATTACTATAATGTGAAATCATACCCATCATAGTCGGGCTAGTGAATTAAGTCGGTGGTGTCATTGACGTTCCCCGTGCCGCTTCCGAACCAAGAAACCGCTCCCCGCACCATTTAATTAACTCCAACTGATCATCCTTCCCTGCCTTCTTTTCTTTCTTTCTTGCCCTCAACCTCCGCGCCAGTGGCAGGGCAGCATTGCACCGCTGGATATGAAATATTATTTATTGCTTTGCCCTCCATTGGACGCCGGATGTATTTGAACTCGCGTCCTTCATTCGTTCTCTCCCTCTTTCTCCCTAAATACTATTCTTAACTCCGCGGGGGGTCTCCAAGGACCATTTCTTATCGGGTCGGACTCCAACAATCACTCCCCAGAAATACAAAAAAACTTATAAAGACCGAAAGAAATATACTCTGAAGATGGCGCTCCTACGATATACAGTGAGCGTGCTCTGCATATATCTTATCATCCCTTCGGCCAATGCGCTGGCGCTGCGGTCGCAGGGTATCCTTGCGCCCTTATATGCGCATGGAGAAACCCCCCTCGACGAGACAACCGAGCCACCAGAGTCCCCCTTCCTTGAATTCCCGGTCTCGCCGCTTGAGACATCCAATTCGGCGCACCACACGCAGCGGGATCTAGTGAAGGCTTTGAATGATATGCAAGATGATTACTTCGAATTATGGCAGGGAAAGTGGCCAACGGCTATCGACTGGACCGCTGCGGTCATGGGTACGCATGTCTCGGGCACACTCTCGTCGCTAACCTCCGCCATCGAATACCTCTTGCCATCGAACATACCTGTGGATATGAACATAGACGTTATAAACACGCCGACAATTGACCGGCACGGTCAGGCTTTTGAGAACCTTGTCAATCACTTCTTCGATCATACAACGGCCTTTTACTTCGGCGAAGATGAGTTTGCTGTGAGAACGCAAGCCTTCGACGACATGCTGTGGCTAGTTTTAGAATGGTTGGAAAGCATCAAGTTACAGCAATTACACTCGGATCTGCACTACCGGGGATTCTCGAGCTCGAACTCTCACCCCAAGGATAAGCCCCGCTGGCATGGGCTTCAATATCAAATCCCAGCAGCCCATCGGTCGCGGCTATTCTATGGCCTTGCATCTGCCGGGTGGGATGTCTCTCTCTGCGGAGGTGGAATGATTTGGAGCCCATATTTGACCCCTTACAAGAACGCCATCACCAATGAATTGTATATCTCTGCCAGCATCGGGATGTATCTATACTTCCCCGGCGATCCCATTGACTCGCCCTTCATGACGGAAACCCAAGATGATGGAGTCTGGTCTGATGGATACCCTCACGATTCTGCTCATCTGCAGGCTGCCATTAATGGATACAAATGGCTCAATAGTTCCAATATGACAGGGCCCGCTGGGCTCTACGCAGATGGATTCCACGTCAGCGGTTACAGGGACAGCGAGCATCCCGGCACACGCAATTGCGATGAACTCAACACGATGGTGTATACATACAACCAAGGCGTGGTTCTCAGCGGGCTCCGCGGCCTATGGCTGGCCACTGGGTCGCCGCAGTATCTGGACGACGGACATGGACTGGTTCGCAAAGTTCTTCGAGCCACGGGATGGCCTAATAGATCCAGCATGGAGTGGAACGGTCTTGGCCGGGGAGGTGTCCTGGAGGATTCATGTGATTCGTCCGGCAACTGCTCCCAAGATGGACAAACGTTCAAGGGAATCTTCTTCCACCATCTAGCGGAGTTCTGCCGACCGATTCGGCCGCAGGAGTGGCGCTTCTTGGCTAGTGCCAACCGAACGACCACAGAAGAGAGCGACTGGCACATAACATACCTGTGGCACCAAGCACGCTGCCAGACCTATGGGCCTTGGATCAAACATAATGCGAAGGCTGCTCTCGTAACTCGAAATCCCGACGGCAAGTTTGGAACTTGGTGGGGCAGGCCATATGGGGAGTCCGTGAACGCCTTGACTTACGAAAGTCCTCTGCCCGAAGGAGTGGTCGACTATCGGAATAACGGCGACCATGCAGAAGGCTCAGTGCTCTTCTACGGTCGATCATCAAGCGGTCCCAATGAACCACCCGGTATGACTGAACAAACACCGTTGACCGAGTCGTCGGATATCACAAACATGCAACCAAGGGATCCCAATGATCGAGGCCGCGGCCGTACGGTAGAAACGCAGTCCGGCGGAGTAGCGGTACTTCGGGCGTTGTATCAATGGCAGAGCTTTCCTCTCTTGTCTGGAATTGAACTTTGATTCAATATCGGATGATCATGACTGTTGTGTTGTATATATAACATTTTGAAGAGGTATCTTTATGATTAGGTGGCATTATTCTTTTATACGAACCGGGAGTTTTGGAAGGGGTATATTTATAGATATCTTTAGATTGGGCAAGAAGACCGGCGCCATTGCAGATAACACGCACACGATAGAATCGAATAGATGGTCAAGCAGCTGCATCGTGCGACTTGTTCTGAATAGCAAAGTAAACGTCATATCTCCTTATTTTGCCATTTCCGTCCTCGATCCATGCGGCTTGCAGGTCCAGCAATATGCAGACAATGAACCAAACCCTATTCCCATCCCATCCACCAGCCACATTAAAGTAAAAAGCATCACTGTTTCAACCACCTACATCATCATAAAGGGAACTAATAATCCAGCTAAGAAATAAGCACTGCCATGATTGCGTCAACAATCACGATCCATCCCGATCCATCCCGGCAGATCCCAAATAGGAAATACAAGGTGGTCTCTCTATCGAAAACTATACACATCAGATGGGCATTGCTGGCCCACTCCCACTCCCACTTCCAACTGTACTGCCACTGCCACTACAGCGCACTGGATTCGATTGAATTGGATCTCATTGGATATAACAGTTACATCCATTCTCCATTACATCCGAAGAACAGAACATTTATCTCTCTATGGACGGTCATACATGTACACATGGATATAATGAGAAAGTAGTATATAGAGCTATGTAATTCCAACTGTCCCTATCCACCCTACCTAGTTATTGTAGTTGGTTACCGATTCAGTGGCGACAAACGCATGTATGTATCTACGAAATCAACCCTTGGTTAGTGAGAAGGACCCTACCTACTTACAACCTACGTAGGTGTACAGTACATACGATCGGATCGGCGATTTGCAGGCCCTCGGATGCGGAATTCACTTCCGATGCAAGGACGAGTCCCCAGCTCTTTGAACCTACCTATTCACTATGTATGTACTTACTTACCTAGAGTAGTTATCCGTGCCAGTATTAGGTTGGGGGTGGAGTGGGGTTGTGTTTGTGTTTGGGTTTGTTGTGTCAAGGGGTGTAGGCTACCTATTTTTGTTGATGTTGATGTTTCTGATTGCCTTGGTCTTTGTGGGAATGGGAATGTGAATGTGAGTTTCATGTGTTGGAAACAGTATTCTGTTGGGTTTATACCTGAAGGAGAGATACTTAGCCTCGAGGAGGGGAGGGATGAAATCAGATGAACACCTTCTCCGTAGGGTACATACTACACGCTACATGGGTAAAAGCCAACCTAAGTGCTTCGTACATGTACATAGCATACCTAGATACATGCATTCCCTAAGGCCAGTAACTCATGACCCGCCACTGCCGACCTAAGCCACCGAATGCACCTAGTCTACAGTCTACAAACCAGATCAGTCAGGCATAAGGCAGATGATGATCGATTCTCCGAGGACTCAGGGTCCTGATTGACTCCGTTCACAATACTCCGTGGTTAGTTGATAACCACTGTGGACTGCGGACTGTCTAGCGCTAGGGATAACCTTGAATCTATAAAACATGTAGTAGGTAGACATAGATAGAGAAAAAGGCAAGTAAGCACGACGCGCAACGAGCGAGAATCGAGTAGGTAGTGTGGATGGGTGGGGGAAAATATCCCCCATGTTGTATCTACTCCGTGGTGATGTATGAGAATCCTGACGACGTGATCATTGATCAACCACTCTGTAGCTTAGTCTCAGGATGTAGGTGTAGGGTTAATGGTGGTTAATTTGAAGGGTGAGTTACTCAGTAGAACTAATATCATTGAATTACTAACTAATCATATGAACGACCGACGACCCGGCTGATTGGAAATTAATACTACTAGTTGGAAAAGTAAGCCCGTCATCCTACGGTGGTTCGGTTCGACGAGTGGCCTTCCTGGACATTAGCAACATGGGCAGTAAACGTGTGAACGACTAAAAGTACCCCGGTAGGGTCTGCGTGTCCTCACTCCAAGTCCTCAGGATTGCAAACGTCTAAATTGGCCGGCGCGGAAACAAGCCATTCATTCCTGCCTGATACTCGTTGGAGTTTAGCTTTACAGCAAGCAGGGTTAATTTTAAAGATCCCGTTCGTAGGAATCGGTAGGAATGGAAAAGGATCGAAAGGAATAAAGGAAGTCAGAACGAAAGGGGAGAAAGAGAAGAAAAGGTTACACAAGCCAGCAGCCAGCAGCCGGGGGCTGGGATTCGAATCGCTCGCCAAGGATGACCGTGCTGAAAGCCACATGCAACTTAACGGGTGTGGAGTTATTTTCCAGATTGTTCATCCTCCCGGAGAGGCTTATGATTTTTTTTTTTTTTTTTTGGTTCGCTTATCGGGGCGAGCGCGCGCCCTTGACGCGATAGCAGATGAGGATAATAAGTCAGGGTCGATAATATCCAGGGGGTGGAAGATTTACTGAGGACTGATTAGTTACTAATTAGTCAGTCTGACGGGGTGGACGTGACGGTCCGTCGGATTTGCAGATTTAATATTAGGAACGATTATTGATTGACGGATTTCATTCAATAAATGGATGGATGGGATGATTGTCGGTGGGCACTGGGCAGACGGCAGACGGATGGGCGGCATGATTTGGTTGCGGTGCTTGAGTTTTGTTGGCCATGGGATTAGGTGGTGAGGTATCACGATCACGATCATGATGCAATGCGCATCCACCTCATTGCTCTCCTGTTGTGTTTTGCTAGGCGCTCTGCTCTGCCGTCGCCGTGTTATCTCTGAAATAATTGGGTATGGATCTGTAGGATAAGGGGGGAGGGGGGCAAAGACGGGGGCTTGGGCCTCTTCCTTATGAACGAAAGAAAATCAAGCGATCGGCTGCGTTACGCTGGTAGCGATCAAACTAGCTTTCGATTTCTCAGAGCACGGAGCATACATGGGACGAGAAAGGAAGGAATATGGACAATTAAAATAAAGAAAGAAAGTCAAATGAAGATATGATATTCTGGTGGGAAAAGATGATTTTTTTGGTTGAAAACAAGTAAGAGGAAGAGGATCGGCGGTGTTTCATCGTCATCCGTCAAAGGATTCGGGAGTTATGAGGATGATCTGGAGGGTGCATCTCGCTGACAGTTCTAGAAAAGAGGCAGTTGGCAGGGGAAGAAGGAGGACACCGTAGTAGATAGAAAGGGGAAAGTAGAAACCTCCGGATGGGCTGATCTGGGAAGGATATCAGAGATCAGAGATGGGAAAGTTCCTCAATCCATGGAAGCCGGGCAGAAGAGTCACGCGCTTTCATCTGGGCACCGAACAAGGCACTCCATGGGTACCTGAAGCCCCATAAGCAGTCATATGGACGGGCAAGTACCCACGCCTGAGGTGTCAAACTCCTACGGTTTTACCTGATCTTCGTTTCCTCTGTTTCCTCTCCCTACCGTGTACCGTGGACTCCATCTCTGTGAATAGAATTCGTGCCAGCGCTTGACAACTGTCAGTCTGAGAAAGGCCAAACTCAACCGCAGCTCAGGTCACAAGCCCCCCTCTCGGTGGAGGAGGAATAATGCATGCGACCCAGCATGCGGGGATCGAGGAACGCTCGCAACTGGCTGTCGGCTGTTCAGTGTTCACTTACTCAACGCTCGGCCGGCCGAAGGCTTTGGTTTTATTTTTTGGGCAAGCTTGCTGGTCCCAGGGTTGGCCTGATTTGCAACCCTCGTGTTGACAGTTGATCCGTAATAATAACAATAATAATAATGAATCGGTATGGGAAAAAAAAAAAAAAAAAAAAAAAGGCAACACCCGTGAGCGCCTATGCATATCTCGCCACCAGTGTCTCTGTCCAGGGGCTGACCTGGGAAGTCTTGACGGTAAGAAAGAAAAGTCGCCAAAACAAACCAAAGGCTGAGGATCAATGAGAAGGACTCCCGTACTTCTTGTGACACATTGCTCATATTGCCGCCTTGCTGCAGGTTTAGAATTTTATGTTTTATGTTTTTTGATTATTACTATTCTTTCTTAATTAATTAATTATCCCTCCCATTCCCTGGCGATCTGGCAGTCGCGCGAGAACCGATCGTTGGCGAGGGACGAAAACAAATGACGTAGGGAGGATCAACCACCTGCCCAGAGTCACCAAGATGCTGACTGTTCACTACCTTCTGTGCTCCGAAGGTTCAGTACCTTTGACCGGTGCTCGGTACGTCCAATCAGGGCGGCTCATGACGTGCTCGGCCGTCATCAGCAAAAAGAATGGAGTCGCCCGCCGCCGATACTTTCCCGGAAGATAATCTGGCGGTGGAAACGGCCAGCAAGGGGATCTTTGGGCCCTGGGGCTTGGGGCTTGGGGGGGGCGTATTTTTTTCTCTTTGGTCTTTTTGTCTCTTGTACGTTTGGGCTTGCTGGGCTTGCCCGCCTTCGTCAACCAGAGGGCGTGGAGAAATCAACTCCGAGAAAGAATATTCGGTCTTGCTTCCGCCGACCGTCGTCGGGCATTTTTCATCCTCCCAAGGGGGAGGGCGACTTTCCCATCCTCTCGGGTCCGACCTGTGGTATCATTGCTCGGGTTTCGACATTTTTGACTCTTCGTCGTCGAATGGGATCACAACTCTGAGTATACCTACAAGGATTTGTACTGCCTCCTTTGCAGATGTTCCCTGCACCTACTCATCCTGGTGATGCGCTGCACGGTACCGTATCTCGCTGGTGGATGGGTGGAGGAGGAGGGAGGGACAGGTGGAGAGAGAAAGAAAAAAAAAGAAAAAAAAAAGGGAGGAAGGAGAAAATCCCCTACAGGCTCTTGGCCGTAACCAGGCGGTACGGGGTAGCCGCGTTCCCCGTATAAACTCATGAGGATTGGCATCATAATTTCCGCCCGTCAGTTCTGATTCGATCCCACGGCGTCCAAGATGTTCCCGGTGATGGAGGACGATGATGGAGGATCGGCATGCTGCGCATCGTTTTTGCCGGTTTCAGTTTTTTCTAGTGGCTTGCCGCCATGGATCCGTCAGAAAAACTGTCGAACCCACGGCAATGGATCTTCCTGTCCCTCCCCTCCAGCCGTTTTGTTCTCTTGTCCTTCTTCTTTGGTGGTCGGCAAAAACTCGCTCGCGAACGAAAAGGGTAAGAGGTGGCTTCACCGGTATTCTAGGGGAGGGGGGAAAGTCCGCGAGCAATCATGATGGAGAGTTGGAGACTGGAGAGACATCCGAACGCTGGGATATCGTTCCAACCACTCACCGCGGCGCAAAAAGCGTAATAGGCGCCCCGATAGACAGTTCCCTGCTCATTGGCCTTTATGCCCTGGTAATGTATACACTGTACACTGTACGGAGTACACAGAATATAGCAACTAATCAACTAACGACCGGGGGGGATCGTTAGTCATCTAATGATAGACTTCGAGGTTAGTTATGAGGATACCATTCCCGATCGACATTGCATGACCTCTCCCTCTCGCTTTCTGCTTCCCCCTGAGACCGTTTCATGGGACCAGGGAACTCTGCGCCGGCATATGGCGTCGTTTTTGCCCCCCCAGGTCCCATCACCTCGGCAGTCGGAAGAGTCACGACTCACAAGTCACAATATGAAGGACCACGGAATGCCACTCGCCTAGCGACTATTTTAGTGAGGGATGGTTTTGTTGATTGTTCGTTATTTGAGTCGTGGCAACGGCAATCCTTTCTGTTCTTTTTGTTTTTTATTTTTTGGGAATCATCTCTCCGAATTAAAAGAAAAACCGTCTGATTTAGCCCGAGAATCTCGGCCAATCAAACCCCGGGAACAGGGGGGAAATGGCGATAAAATAAGAGGGTCCTTATTAGTACTGCGATATTATATTATTCTGATTAATTATTAATTACGGAGTACGGAGTAGGTACACTTATACCTACAGGTATTCAGAGGGAGCACAGAGGTCAGAGGTACTACCAGGTACGGTACTTGTTGCCGGAAGGAATACCATCACGATAGTTTCACGGATACATACCGACTGTCGGAAAGGAGGTCAACTTGGTCAAGTCATGACTTGGACGATGCTCCGTTGGTAGCGACCCATCAACCACCATCGTCAACTGACGGAGCGCTCACCGAGGATGACCACCGGAACAGATCCTACTTCCCGTACCTTTGCTCCTCGGTCATCAGCAATCAGCAATCAGCATCAGCATCAGTATCAGTATCTTCACCCCGACGGTATCAATCATCATAGTAGCGGTGGGTGATGAGGATCATCAATTCATTCCGCGGACACCCTTCTCACTGGTGGTATTTGCCCCCCCTCCCCTCCAACCAAGTTGACCAAGCCTCCAACCCCTCTAGGGACGGAGGGTCGAACCAGGGGGAGGATTCCTAATGGAAGGACCCAACGGAGGGACGCTAACACGATCACTAGAAAGCCGCTAGAGAGGAACGAACCCCTAAATTAAAGTCAGCCCTCCCCACCGACGCCATACCCGAACGGGGCCTTCACCGAAAGAATGACCGGTAAATGCTGGAAGAGTTGCTTGTGATTTGTTCACCAGGATCATTTATCGTTTATAATAATTTGGAAATTGTTGGTGAATGTTTTAGATTACTCCGTATGGTATCCTGTACTCCTACGGTGTACACTGAGGACTCCGGCGTCTGCGTACGGTACCCCCTTCCATCCTTCGTTCCAGTGGCGGCCACGAGTCTCTGAGCCACCCTCAACTTTCTTTCATCCCATGTCCGCCCGGTTTGGGCCATTTTCGAGGAATTCCATTAGACTTTTTTTCTTTGGTCAACCTGTCTGGAAGAAAACAATAATAGTACAGGGATTTAATCAGTAATAAATTAATTTTTATTTTAAAATAAAGGAGTTAGCCAAGAAGTGACCTCATCGTTCCTTATACTGACATTCGCAGAATAAAGTCTGATTGGGATTTTCCTATGATCATCCTCGCGACGCGGCGTAGAAGGACCCCACTTGGAAAAGAGAACTGAACTGAGAAAAAAAAAAAGAGCCGTGAAAATAAAATAGAAAAAAGAAAAAAGAAAAAGAAAAAGAAAAAGAAAAAGAAAAAGAAAAAAGAAAACCTCCCCTTCTGCGGCCCAAAAATCGCGGAGCCAAACTAAACTATCGTGACTATATTAGTTCTTAACTTAGTCTTCATACACCGATTCGGTAGAATTATCGTTATTATCGTCAATTATTATCCCTCTGGTTTGACAAACGGATTCCTGCCAACGACTTCCTACCACGACTGGATGGAGGTTGAAGTGAACTGAGACCTACTGACACCGTCCATCTTCTTACTACAACGACGAACCTGAACCTGCCCACGCCTCTCGCGCTTCCTCTCTCTCCCCGATTTTTTTAACGTGGAGTTTTCCCCTGCAACAGTAACCTTTTGCCCCCTTGTCGGCACTCTTTTCCCTTGAACTCCCTCGTTTCTCTCTTGATTGTTATTACAACCCACTTTCTCTCCCTCCACCCCCCTCTTCTCCCCTAACGGTTTCTTTCTGTTAGTCCCAGTCCCTTTCCCGTTTTCGGACTGTTCGACGAGTTCCTCTCAACACGCCCGCCCACTCCTCCCTCCTCCAACTCCCCCCAAACCCGATTTTCCTCCAAACTGCTTTCCAAATTCTCCATCGAAAATTGGATCGCAGAGGGCAAGTCGACGAGAAATTTTCACCAAGCGAAGTAGTCGAAGACGGAAAACGGACAACTCGATCAATCCGTCAAGTCAGTCATCCAGGAACATTCTTGAATTACTTTGTCCCGAGTATCGGTTGCCTTCCCAACTTCGCTTAACCGATTCGCTTTCCCCCCGAACTTTCTCCAGCGAACGCCTTTACTTTTTTTTTTTTTTCTTTTAATTTTTATTATTCAAACATCCTCATTCCAACTCCTCCAGTCTTTACCCCTTGGGTCGTGCCTGGAGAAACTGGATTTCGCTGGATTTTTACCTTTTTTTTTTTCGGGTTTTCCTTTTCTCTCCTTTTGCTGCTGCGTCCGTTCCTCCCAAACCCTTCCAACCGTTTTCGACCACTCTCGCGAACCATCCTTCGCTTCAATCTCATTGAGCCCCGATAGCTACCTCCAGCGATACGCAGATTCGGGATCTGAGTTATTCGCTAGAGGTAGACTCACCAGCTGTGATTGCTCAAAGTTATCGTTGGTGCTGGATTTGTTGAACTCTTTTGTCCTTTCGATCGTGGAAAGCCGCCACATCAACCACAAAACAAATTCCTCCTGAAATTCTCAAAGCCACCGACAACCAAAGGATCCGGTAAATTCAACCACAACGCCACCACATAATCATGGCGTCGACGTCAGATATGCACGGGTCGTCACCCGTTCCAACCTTACCCCACCCCAATGACAACGGTCGCACGCATATGTCCTCTTTGTCCTCTTCCTCCTCCATTTCCGACGCGGAAACGGATCGCAGAGGCCGCCCGGAACGCCCTCGAATGGCCAGTCGGAAACCGAGTGCCTCTATACTAGTACCACGAGACCATCCCGAAATTGAAATCGAGGAGGAAGAATTTCCGCCCGACGACGCGAGAGCCATGAGTCCCCGACGCAATTCGGCGGATTTGGAACGACTGGGAAAGGAGGCCCGACAGACCTTGCAGGAGTAAGTATCTGGTGCTTGACGGGCCTGGGAATCTATGTCTTCTGAGATCCCTACGCTTGTCCGCCTCTCATATACTGGATTGCTCATTCGCTAACATTTAATTCCTTCCTAGACAAGCTAAGGCCCTCCAATCCTCTCTCCAAGCCTTAGCCGAACGCATCGAAGCCGTGAAATCGGATCATGACAAGCTGGAAAACGAAAACAAATTCCTCCAGGACTACATTGGCGGATTGACTCGGAATATGACCAAAAGCGAAATGACGAGAACGAGTACCAAGGTCAGAAAATCTCAGAAATAAGGCGGAAAGTCGGATTCCACCTCGGCTGTTGCGACGATCAGACGGTCGGGTTTTTACGGCTTCTTGAGAAAGCGCAAGGAAAGACCCTCTACTATCATGAAATATGCGCCCTGATACGTCCTCGGTATGCGAAGACTCTCATTTTGCGACACGGGCATTCTCCAGCAATCCGCCCTGTCGGCTCTTTTCCCCGTCGACTTGACCCATGTCGAGCACCATCTTTCCCTTTCCCTCTTCTATTATACGAAACCGCACACTTCTGAACGGTATCACACATACCGCAATCCAATTTATACGAGTTTCTCAACCGCAACCTTTTTACTCTATACCGCCAGCGAAGCTGAAACGACATGGGTGGCTTATCTTGATATTCACGTTTCTACCGATACGATGCCGTAAACGTCTTGATCTGAAAATGTTACCGTTTAGCCCCGGATTTGGGAACACATCACGCCTCCAACATTAGTTGGATCGGTATTCCTCGCCACTCCGATCACGAGCCTTACGTCGGAACTCGGTTGTGCTTCGATCAGCAACTTGTGTCACGGGAATGTTGAAATGTTGAAAGATCCAGCGGGCAAGGGAGGCTCTTGTGACATCATTGCATGCCATGTGTTGTCAGGGAGCTGAATGCTGCTTGGTCTTGGCATCCGATCCGATGCGTGATCCTGGTGACCCTTGCTCTATCCAATCTTCAACTTCCAGTCGTCCGGCTCGCAACTTCCACCATCACTTCTTTTTTTTTGGCGTGACATTCCATTCGGTTGTGGTCACAGTCCACCAATATTCGACCTGTTCATATTAATTTTTTTTTTCCTTCTCTTTCTTGTCTCATTTTTTTTTCTTTTCACTTACTTTTTTTTTTCTACTCGTCCTACCGGAGGCACCTGTGTATTTTTGTGGCATAGCACAACTCGGCGTTCGGAAACTGACTGGGGAACTCTTTGACTGTTCTACCTCGATTTTATTATTCTACTTTAGACTTGCTTTGCTTGACAGGAAACCGCAACTGGGCGCAATTGTTTCTCATGGTCTGCAAAAAGAAAAACTTTTCATTCGGGTGGGAAAGCATTTTCGAGGAGCAGCCATTTGTGGTTTTTTCCCTTACTACTACAACTTTGATCGTCTAACATCTCTTTCATCCATCATCGGCATCGGCATCGTGTACATTGGAATCGTCCCGGTCTGACGATTCGGTTTGAATTTTTGTTTGGCTCTGAAGACATTTGCTTTACATACCCAGGAAGCGCGCGGTTTGATACAAATGAAATGAAATTACTATAAAATTATATGATCCATCAATCAATTAGACAGACAGACAAACGGCTTGTTTGGCGTATACATCTATCTAAAGATGAAAATGACGTATCGAGGTCCTCTGACCTTCCTCCGAATTCTGTGCCACCTTTGATTTACTCAACTCAAGGTAACTAAGGTAACTAACTCTCAATATCCCCAGTTCTGTACGACCCTGCAGAAACCACTAGAATCAACATCTCAGGCAGACAGAAAGGCAGACGCGTAAAGTACCCGTGTCTACGGAGAACACCGTAAGCATCTTCCTTACCTTACCTCACCAAGACCAAACAAGACTAGGTAAGTACGGAGTAAAAAAATGCGGATGAATAAATGATGACACTCGCCACCCGCCTCGCCTGCGCCTGCGCCTCCTTTTCCCCATAGTCCCATACCTTACTCCGTGCCTACCTTGCCTATTTAGCGTACGGTGTAGTTACTGACTACTGAGTACAATACCGGCCGGAAACCTGTCCCCATGTCGTGTCTAATCTAAAACATAATATCCGAAAATAAGTTAATCAGCCTTTTTTAATTTAAAAACAATCAGCATCAAAGTCGTCACGATGGTTGATTTACCGATTTTATTGGATTTATTTTTACTTTTTTTTTGGCCGCCCGCCCGCTGTCCGTCGCCCTGCCACACACACACCCCTTCTCTCTCCGTCTCACCATTTGCCCCCGGCATCATTCATGACATCATAGCTTTTCTCTGCTTTTTCTTCTACTGCCTTTTTGGGTATTTTGATTTCGTCACTTGCATGCTTGCATCGTTGATTTGTTGAGGGTTTGACGCCGGGATATTTTTGCTGTACATACTCCTTCTAGTAGGTAATTGAGTCATATCATATCTATCGGAGGTACAGCAGCTACGGTGTAAATATGGAGATCTGACAATTTGTCAATTAGACTTAATTTAAATTGTCATACCCATACTCAGTCATGTTCATGATTATAATTTACTAACTACTTACCGTAGTCACGAGGATATCTACTCATCTACTCAGCTACCTATCAACTACCTAGTTACCTATCCTGGAAAGTGCGACAACTGACGACTAACGACTTCAGTGGACGGAGGACAGAACC
Source organism: Aspergillus affinis (assembly GCF_023601865.1). Taxonomy (NCBI): domain Eukaryota; kingdom Fungi; phylum Ascomycota; class Eurotiomycetes; order Eurotiales; family Aspergillaceae; genus Aspergillus; species Aspergillus affinis. Next base: position 74,022 of record NW_026515881.1, on the reverse strand, counting down.
TACGGTGTATGTAGTGACAACGTCTCAGCTTACCTACATCTTCCCTACCCAATGCCTATCTATAAAGCTTCAGGATAGATGACCCTCAGCTGTAATGTTATTTATTTAATTTTTTTTTTTTTTTTTGAGAAAAAAACCTCCTCCACTCACGGGGACTATCACCGTCACATCTTACCTTCTACTAATTTGCAGGTAGTACAGTTCAACCCCGGCGCCAGCGGAGGATGGGATAGGATGGGATGGGATGATATCGTACAATCAATCACCTATTCAGGTAGGTAACCCAAAAAAAAAAAAAGAAAAAGAAGCGCCGCATACGTCATGTTTCGGAATTGCTTTCCAGGAGTACACCGGATGTACATACTCCTGGGCGCTTAAAAGGATTCCTATTAGTTGGACTACAGACCAACATGCGGTGTATTAACTAACTATACCCTGGGATATTGGGATTAAGGACAGGGATGGGTAGGCTGGCAGGCAGACAGACAAGTGGCCGTGGTCGGTTAATACCGATCTACTACTATAGGTAACTAACTGCCTTATACAGTGCATTCGGAGTAGGTAGCGTCGCTACAGTTTACTGAGAGGAGTGCAGGACATTGAAGAAGTAGAAGTATGTGCATGCTCCAGAATAGATAGATTAACGCCTACACAGCACGATTCAACCCAAATCGTCCGACTCCCAACCACTAGAATGCTGCTGAGTTGGTTGATTAATCGATCGATCGATTAACAGGCTGGCTGATCAAGCATGTGACTGCGATGTCCATCCATGTCCATGTGTGTTGTGATACCGATATAGCTGGATCGCGCGATGAGATGATAACGTGTCGTAGATACGGAGTAGTCCATGACATAGAAGCAAGTCTATACATTTCAATTTCCCTGTTATCATCTATTTCTCGCCGTGTAGCTAACACATGTCTACACTCTACAGTCCCCAGACCTGTGTATGTACGTATTTCACGTGTACGAATGTACAAAACACAAGATAGATAGTTCCATCCCAAAGCCTCAAGGCCCTTAAAATAAAACAAGGAGGGACCCCTCTAACCCAAACATCAAACAAACCCCGTCAAACAGAAACAAAGGCCAAGTAAAACAAGACACTTGCATAAGTCTTGCCTAGCTCAGGTACCAAGTCTTGGTTTTGCTGTCTCTCTCTCTATGTGTGTGTGTGTGTGTGTGTGTGTGTGTGTGTGTGTGTACCTTGCCTACTTGCTTGTTTGCTTGCATCGAAACTCCTGGCCACAGTACCCTATATCCGGCTATATCGGCCATCTACTTCAAACTCTTATGTAGATCTCAAACTCTTATGTAGATCTCAAGTTTGGAAGACGCAGCCACGAGTTCCAGCTAATTGTCAGAAAATGACGGATCTGCATGTGTCTGTTTGCTGGTTCTGTGGTTACTGATGGTGACTTCTTGGCTGCTGGGGTTGCTGCGCTGCGGTGAACAAAGTACGACCGACTTTCACATCCCTGTTAGAACATGGATATTGTAGAGATGAAATCGCGCAAGGTTGAGCCTCAGATAACGTCGGGCTAGGCTCAATGAGGAATTGTGTCATGCTTCGACTGCGGCAGTGGCATCGCATCTACAGTGTTTAGCTCGACTCCAGGGTCTGAATTTCAACTTTCTTGAATAGCCACTGCTGCCGGACTTTAGATCTAAATTCAAGCTAAGGCGAACATGTAAAACTCCGTGCGTGGCAAAAGGAGTAACCCCAAGACGTATACTGGAGCAATAGTCCAGATCCTCGAGGTATTTGTGGGGGATGTAACTTCACTGGTGTGGGTTTGGTGGTTGCGAGTAATAAAAAAAAATGGAATAAAAAAAAGGAAAGGTATTCTTTGGGTAGTTGAGCAATAGGCAAAAACCGATAAAGGGGGTAAGGGAGTTAAAAAAGAAATAGAAATCAAACAAGGAATCGAAAAGCTGAGCCACACAGATGGAGAACCGGTTCACTTGCCAGCCGAGACGCGCTCAAAAACGACATCAGATTGTGCTGGGGCAGGATATCAAAAGGGATCCGAGGAGCAATTTCGACCGAATATCCATCCGTTAGCTGTGGCGTCGTTGAATAAAAAACCTCCACGTTGCCCTGGGTTGTATGATACGAAAACAAAAATGCACCTCGCGTTTCCCTTTCTTTTTCTTCAGCCCTCTTCTACATTCATTCTAGTTCTTTCACGCAAGCCAGCCCGTCATCCGATTACTCCATCCGTGTGGGGACGAGGAATCCTGCATCATTTCTTTACTCGGCGGGCTTCTCACCCTCGGCAGCCGGGGCCTCCTCCTTCTTCTCGGAGGTAGCGGCAGCCGAGTCAGCAGCGGGCTCGGCCTCGGACGAGGTCCAGAGCGTCTATGAAATGTTAGTACAAACGTCCGATCGGAGAGGATCCCTATTTGACGGGTCTTACCAGGTTGTCACGGAGGAGCTGCATGATCAGGGTGGAGTCCTTGTAGCTCTCCTCGCTCAGGGTGTCAAGCTCTGCGACGTGCGTTAGTTTATTTGATTCCAACTCATTTTTGAGAACTCCCCGCATTAGAGTTTTGTGCGGGGCCCCGGAAGTCAAGACATACCGGCAATAGCGTCATCGAAAGCGAGCTTGGCGAGGTGGCAAGCCTGGTCGGGCGAGTTGAGGATCTCGTAGTAGAAGACGGAGAAGTTGAGGGCCAGTCCGAGACGGATGGGGTGGGTAGGAGCAAGGTCGGTTTGGGCAACTTCGGTGGCAGCCTTGTAGGCCTCAAGGGAGGCGTCGGCAGCGCCCTTGCGGCGGTCGCCAATGGCGAACTCAGCGAGGTAACGGTGGTAATCACCCTTCCTGTTGGGTTGTAACGATGCGCGATTAGAATCTGTCATCCGTCGCGCGAAAGCCCGGAGATGAATCAAAACACATACATCTTGTGGTAGAAGACCTTGGACTCGCCGCTCTGGGCAGAGGGGATCAGGTGCTGGTCGAGAACCTCGAGGATATCATCGCAGATCTTGGCAAGTTCGGCCTCGATCTTCTGGCGGTACTCCTTGATGAGAGTGACCTGGGACTCGTTGCCCTTGGATTCCTCTTTTTGCTCGATCGAGGTGACGATTCTCCACGACGCACGGCGAGCACCAATGACGTTCTTGTAGGCAACGGACAGCAGATTCCGCTCTTCGACGGTAAGCTCAACATCGGCAGAAGCAACGATCTTCATGTTCTCGACCATCTCTGCAAAGTGGTTTGGTCAGCAATGCGGTCGCGATTTACCAGATATAGGGAACAAGGGTATAACAAACCCTCATAGCGCTCAGCCTGCTCAGCGAGCTTGGCGAGGTAAACAGCATCTTCGTGACCCATTGTGAAACGCTTTCTAGTGATAAAATCTGACGTTAGTTAAAGTCGTAAGATGATGTAGAGAATGCGGTTTGAAGTCTTGAAAAAACCAGAGGGGCAAAAAAGAAAGAACCATATATAGATGAGAAACAACGGGAAAAAGGAGGATAGATAAGGGGCAGAGAAATTAATAGGGGGAAAGAAGCGTTCCAGATCGTGCGATGAAGCGAGGGGCAGGAGGCGGTAGTCACAGGGCAGAAGTGAGGCTGTGAGGTCAAGTGGTCCAAAGGAACACGAAATCAAGAAAAAAACTCTCCCCTCCACTATTGATCCTCTGTTTGCTTTTTTTTAAATGATGAAAAAAAAGCGATCAAATGGATCGAACGGGATAACGTGATATGAAAAATCAAAAGTACAAGATTATTCCCACCCAGCGGGGAAGAAAACAGGTGGTACGGCGACGGTCGGGGTTGTTGACAGAGGAGGTCGCACCGCTGGTCCTCCACTCGGCTAGCCGTGGACTGTGTCGCGCGGGTGGGCGATTCCAACGTAGTCTAGACGGGGTGGAGGGGAGTGTCGACGACCCAGCAATCATACCGCAACGTTCCCCCAGTAAATATGTGGTGGTAGGACGTCGCTCCCACCCTCAGAGCCTCCCGACCAAAATCATCAAGCCGGACGCGATGGCGATGACGAACATCGTGGATGGAAATGGGGGAGCGGGCAAGATTGGAGAAGTGGGATATGGTAATGACGAGGGGGAAACAGTGGAAGACAACAGAAAGACGTGGTCGGGACTCACCTGGTGATTGAGTTATGGACGGAGGGAGGAAGTTAAGTTGAGATGGGGAAGTAGAGGAGATTTGATGGTAGAATTGAAAGATAAAGTAGGTTGGGGCAAGAGAGAAAAATTATAACAGGCAAGACGGAGGAAGGAAGAAGGAAGGAAAGGAAGAAGAGAGAGAGAAAGAGAGAGAAGGAGAGAGGGGGAAGTTGGCAGTGAGAGCGAGAGCGAGTGGGAGGGGAAAGACCAAAGTCAACTAAACGCGCCCAAAGGGGGTCGAAAGGAGCCTCGACACCTCAGGCAGCCCTGGCGTCAATCGATTCTTTTTCCTTTTCGCCTTTGCCCGGCCGGGATGGCCCCCCCTCCCCTCAACTGTCTGCGGTGACTAGACTCGACTACTCCGGACTAGTCGGTCTGTTGCTCTTGTTCTTAATCGGTGTTTTCATCCAGCATTACTCCGTACTTGGTTACAAAAATATCTATCTCGACTCTGGACTTTCGCTCATGAACACCGCTGACGGAACGTCCGCACAACTCGTCCGTCCTGTCCAGCCTCACTCCAATATTGCCGGCTGGAGTAACTACGACCAACAGGACAGATTGATAGATCTCCTCCCGGACTCAACGTAGGTCCCTCAATTCAAGGAAAGGAGTCCTTCGTCCAGACACTCGTTTGTGTGGTTCGGTGGGCCGCCCATCGTCATCCCTATTTCATTCCCGCCAATCGTTCCACCCACACCAGAGATCCTCCCAGACTGACTGGAATTTTATTATTATCGCTACTACCATGATCCTTTTTTACGAGATTATTATTAGCGACTGAGGTCCAGAGAAAGGGCGTTTTAGCCGCCGTCCATTATTGATTGAGCCTCGTCGCTAGTGTTGCTAGTCCGGATGGAACTAAAGAGGAAATGTCGCCCACTCGACTCCATAATAATCAAATAATAGGGGAAGGGTCATTCGCATTTCCAATAATAACGATTTGCCCGTCGTCCGGGATAACGCCTTGAGTCTTCCGAGAAATTGGATATGTACGATGGACGGTCACGGAGCACTCGGGCAGCATTTTACGAACACAGTAGAGTGTGCGCGTAGACAGAAGAGAATGGAACAGCTAGACTGCGGATCGATTGGATTCCTTTCCTCTGGCGTTTCAGCCTGGCGGTTTCTGGAGTCTTCGATCGATGTGATCATTCCCATACCAACCAGAGGCTGTCAATGCAGCATGTCTAGACGCTGCCAATATCGACAATGATATTCTTAGCAATCGTACAACCGTGCAACCCTGGATCCAGTCTCAATTGGCAGGTGGCATTTGTGTTCATTAGGCATTATTTAACTCTTGTGTCAAGAGTTATCCAAACGCAGGCCAAACAGCCCTAGCTAGCCTAGCCTAGCCTCAGGCCCCAACAAGGCAGAAAAACCAGCCAGCTCACCTGACCCGCTGACTCACCACCCGCCCTGACATAAGCATCACATGATCCGCAGTCTGGTGTCGTCATTGGAGAGCGAGAGTGACGGTCCCGGACCGTCGAGACCAGGGTAACTCCGGTACCTTACGACTGCACGGCTAATAAGACCTAGCCAACCCTTCTCCCCTCATCTTCCATCCTTTCTTTCTTTCTTTCTTTCCTTTCCATCTCACATCCTCTTCATTTCATCGTCACCTGAGTCCATTACATCCACGTTCCTCACTCTCCATCATAATGCTCCGCCAGTCCATCGTCCGTCCTTTGTCCACTGCCAACCGTGCCCTTGCTACGCGGTCCTTCTCTGTTATCGCTCCCAGAATGGCCGAAGGTGATATCGGTTCTCCCCGGTCGGGTGGCCAGGCGCAATCGTAAGGCTTTCCGCCTCTCTCTTGGTGCTCTTGGTGCTTTCCTTGCATTGCGACTGTGCATGTATGCCTTGTTGCGTTGGCATTCGAGATGGTATTGGGTCTGTCTGGACAATTGGCCCGTCCGATCTACTCGTCCGATATGAACGGATGACATCATCATCATGACCACCATCAGCGACGCGTGCAGCATTATCCAGTCAGCAAAACGAGGCATCGCTAACATCGTGATTCAAATGACAGGGACTCGTTCCAGCGTCGTGAGGCCGCTCAGGAAAACTTGTACATCCACGAGAAGGAACTCGAGAAGTATGTCCACCTCCCCACTTTGCTCCTAAGATCTACCTTCGACAGCACCATAACTAACTCTCCATCTCTAGGCTCCGAGGCCTGAAGAAGTCCATCAACGAGCAGCGCGCCCACCTGGATAAGCTCGACAAGCACATGTACGTTCCATTCTCTTTCCGAATCGACTTGGGCGAGCTAGGTAGCTAACGCATTCCTCGCAGTGACGAGATCACCAAGAACCAGGGTGGAGAGCAGAACTGAGCTCGTGCTCCCCGTTGATCCTCCTCTCACCAGTCTAATGTACGACGGGATTATTTTCACGTTCTCCTGATCATTTGCTTAACGATTCCAGATGGACAGTTGTCTTGCTTGAGGCTTATATCCCTTGACGAAAGCACAGTTTTTCTTTTATTGGCTGCATCTTGTGCCCTCTGTTCCTTAGATGTAATCTATCTATCTATTTCCTATCCGCCTACCTACCTACCTACCTACCTACATACCGACTTTACATATTCAATACTAAAAACATCCTCTACTCTTACTTTAGATATGCTTGTAATCCACAAAACATTTTAGTTCATTAACCCATTGTGCGAAAAACACCTACTTGTAAGCCGGAAAAGGAAATAAAGAAAAGGAGGGTCAGGCAAAAAAGAAATCACCAAGTAGCAATCCCATCATAGGTACGTTACATTCCCACGGTCAAGGTACAACCAGCGTAGACAGACCCGTTTACCGCCGTCCCATGTAAGAGCGGTAGAAATCATCCGCAGCATCGGTGCCTCCAATACCGGAGCTGCTGAATCCGTATCCAAATCGGGAGGACAGCGTTTGTCCGGTCTTTTGCGCAGCCTGGACCTTGGCTTGGAGTTCGGTGGTGCCTTGGTCGATTACTTGGAGCTGGGAAAGGTGGGAGTTCAGGATGCGCACGATTTGAGATATCTAGATGGGTTGGTTAGTGGCAAGTATAGAGAGGTGGCTGGGTGTATGAAGCATAAACTAACCGGCTCATCTGCCTTGTTCGTCTTACTCAAGGTAGACGAAGCGCCGTTGACTTCCTCGATCATGCTGGTAAGGTCCTTGCCCATTTCGTCCAGGCGCTCTGATAGCTTCTCGGCCATTTGGTAGCTATTTTCAAATGTCAGCAGTCGGTTCAATATTATAACCAGACAGTTTCAAGGTGGAAGATCGACTTACGTTCGCTCACGCTCTTGATCCGGTCCTTGGAGAGACTCGCCCGGTCCCACCTGTTTCGACATCATCTCCTCCACTTCACGTTCGTACCGATCCAGCCAAGAAGTCAACTCCTCCTGTTGTCCTTCAACAGAAGCAAGCTGGCGCTCAACTTCCTGCGTCGCGCGATCGGCATCGACTGTGCTTCCGTACAGCTTCTGGACCTTGCTTCCGTTCTCCACCAACATGCGATCCCATTCGGCAACCTTCTCCGCCTGCTCCCGGAAGTCCTTCTGATATTTGGTCAAGTCGGTGGCCCACCGAGTGATGATTTCATCCATCGTCTTGTTCTTCAGGCGCGACTGAGCTGGAGGAGCCGGTCCGGCAGTGGAGGCGCCAAGCCATTGAGGCTGCTTGACTCCGGCGGTGCCTGTGGTGGCCGAGGCAGTCGTCCCCGACGTAGCCGCTCCCGACGTAGCAGTCAATGAGGGCTTGTCGCCTGCAGCGGTTGCGCCGCTACTGGAGGGCTGAGTCGACGGAGTAGCTCCGGCAGGCTTCGAAAACATATTGGTCGCTGTGGGTTGAGAAGCGGGGGCGGCGGGGTTGGAGGTACCAGCAGGCTTTCCAAATAGAGTGTTAGTCGCTGCGGGCTGGGAGGCAGGGGCAGCGGTAGCAGCAGTTCCGGGGGCGCTCGTTTCGGTTGACTTGGGAGCTCCAAGTCCTAAGAATAAGCCGGAGCCACCGGCAGCAGGCGTGGATGATGGAGTGGTTGAGGAGTTGGCGCCTCCAAGGGCCGGGAATAGGGACTTTTGTGGTGTCGCAGAGGACGTGGCAGGTGTAGATGACGGTTGGGCAGTCGGCGCCGGGGCAGGGAAGGCAGGCTTAGCCCCAGAGTCGGCTCCAGAGGATGGTGCTTTGAACATGGAAAGACCGGTCGGTGCTGGGGCGGCGTTTCCGAAAAGAGGCTTTGGAGCACTGTCCGCAGAGGGAGCGGGAGTTGTCGATTCTGCGGGTTTGTCCTTGTTAAGGTTTCCGAAGAGACCTCCTCCGGCAGGCGCCGCGGGAGTCGTGCTACCAAACGTAGGTTTCTGTGCTGCGTTCGCTCCGAATAGGTTAGGAGACGATGATGGTTGGGAGGCTCCTCCCAGCGTGGGGGTGGTAGAAGAAGTTGTTGTAGGCGCTGTTGAGGGGTTGGCGTTCAAGCCTCCAAAGAGACCGCCAGGCTTCTGCGCTGCCTGTCCAAAGAGCGTCTGGCCTTGACCGGCTGAGTTTCCTTGAGGAGGGGGTCCGGCGGGAGTGGTAGATGCATTCCCGAAAAGTCCTCCAGACTGTCCAGGGGTGGATGAAGTATTGCCGAACAGATTGCCGGTGGGTTTCGGCGCATTGTTCCCAAAAAGGCCTCCAGTGCTGGGAGTTTCGGTGGGCTTTGGTGTTTGTGATGATCCGGCGCCAAACAAAGAGTTCGTTTGGCCTGTGGGAGCAGCGGGTTTGCTCTGGGTTCCGAAGCTAAACGCTGGTGTACCACCGCTACTCGCGCCACTGCTGCCGGCGTTACCAAAAAGCGAAGGGCTCTGTCCGGGTGTAGAGGTTGTTCCAAATGGAGAAGGCGCCGAGCCACCGGTAGTTGCTCCAACATTTCCAAACAGACCTCCCGAGTTAGATCCAGCATTCGCATTGCCAGCGGAACCGAAGATACTACCGCCAGAAGTGCCGCTGGAGGCTGGGGGGTCGAATGAAAACATATTCGACATGGTGTTGAGACGAGGCTAATGAGGAAGGTGGGCGGACAGGGCTACCCTGGGAGGGAAGAGGAAAGAGGGAAGGGGAGAAAAAAGTGATCTAGAAACGAGAAAAGTCAGTCGAAGATGTTGCGAAGCTACCGATCGGAGAAAAACTCATTAGTCAAGAATAGAAGAACTCACTGCAGCCAGGAAGGACAGGCGCGCCGGGGAACCCAAGCAATTGGAAGAATTGTGATGCCTCGAGCAGAAAGCTGAGCCGGCGAGGAAGCAAAGCCCGAGTAAATTATTATGGTTCCTCTTCTGGTCGCCCCGGGCGCACCGCGCTTGGCTCGGCTGGCGGCTACGTGGACACCTCAGGCAGCCATATACTGCCTGAGGCACACGTTCGAGACTCGCATCGAACCCGGCAAGTAATCCAGCGTTCATCCACAGCCATCGCCAAACCATCATCTTCTTCCCTTGCCCCCCTTTGGTGCCTTACCCTCGAACACACTTTTCAAAATTATCTATCTATATTTCTACATGAACATTTTTGGAATCATAGGCCTTTTCTAATGTCGGAACGGTCGCCCCGTCCGTCCAGCTCCCACCTGGAGCCCCCGAGGAAAAGCGTGGAGTTGGAAGACTCCGGGGCTCAAGAATCCGGTAGGCTTTCCTACATGCAACCAGAACAACCACGGCATCCCGGGTGCCAATTGAGTTGAATTGCTAACAATTCGGCGTTGAACAGTAACTTCGAACAGCGACGACGAACATTTCTCCGATGCCAGCGAGGGCCACGAACCGTCTGCTTCACACCCGGCGTCCGGTCGCACATCCCCTGTGCCGTTGACTCGCGTTGAGAAAGTCGATGAAAATCCTTCACACGGCGAAATTCCCGGAACCTCCGCATTTGAAATCAGGGAACAGGATGCCATTCCCGATGAGATTGAGGTGATACCAGAAGGGTCACGCAGCAGAAGTTCTTCGACTGCGGGGCATTTACCTCGACCTTCAACCCCGGGGGGTTCCCCCGTGCCCCGGACCGTGGTCGAGAAGGTCGACGTGGACCAGCCAAGTCATGGGGATATCCCTGGCACTGCGGCATACGAACAGCGGAAAGCAGATGCGGTACCTGATGTTGTGGTGGCAGCATCGGATGCTGAAAGCAGGCCACCGTCTAGCCCGGATTCGAATCAAGAGACGCCAACTGATGCCAATGCGAGCGGCATGGTCGTCCCCGAAACGGTCCTTTCGAAAGTCGACTCTCTTCCAAGCGAGGAATCAACCTCAGCTCCACATGCTCATCAGAGACGACCGAGTGATGCCCTTCCAGACGTCACAGAAGTCGTTGCAGATGCTCCAGGTACGTCTGCCTATGGTGCGTTGACACAGTCGATGTGTAGACGCAATTGACCAATGTCTCCCTCCAGATCCGGGATCCTCGCCGGAACCTCAAAATGACCACCAACGAGACGGCAGCCAAGAACAACCCGTCACGGATCACGGTGATCAATTGACTGAGGACCAGCCGGCTGCAGATGACTTCGATGATTTTGCGGAAGAACAAGACATGGGGGAAGATGATGACTTTGGGGATTTCGATGATGGTTTCCAGGAGCCTAGTGCGGAGGTCACTGAAGATGAATTTATTGAGCAAAACGAAATAAAACCTTCACAGCCTCCTACACCACCTTCCGTTGTAAGTGTTTCCTTCAGCAGGCAATTTCTCTGCGGCCGTCTGGTTTTTCTCAAAGAGGTACAATGCTAACAAGGTTCTACCTCTGCAGCCGCCTCTTTTGGATTTTGATGTTTTTCAATCCCTGTCTGATCTTAACGCCGCTCTCAACGATCCTCTCGATCGCCTCTTCCCGGCCTCGAAAGAAGTCCCAACTCTACCCCCGGTAGAGCCAATCCAAAGCTCCTCTGCCATCTTCAACTCCGAACGCTCTCTATCACTGTGGTCACAACTCGTTGCACCCCCGCCACTCCAACCTCAAAACTGGGTGAAATCCCGAATCCGCCGGCTCTTCCTCGTATCGCTCGGCGTACCTGTTGATCTCGACGAGATCCTCCCGGCGTCTAAACAGAAAAAACTTGTGCTTCCGTCTATCAACATCGGCTCTGACACCGGCGGATCCACCACGCACTCACGCTCTCAAAGCCAGAACCGAAAGGACGGCACCTTAAGCAGCACTGCTAGCCCACGGACCTCCACACAGGCAAGCCGACAAAGGAACTCACGGCGGCGCGAGCCTACACCCCCGCCAGAATTAGATCTCCCAGCGGTCCATCGACTCTGTACTACGACGGAAGCCGCGCTGGATGGTCTCACAGACGGCGAATTACAAGGCCACGTCAAAGAGCTCGAGTACGTCACACTCCGCGCCAGTTCCGTCCTTGAATACTGGCTTAAACGACTCGATGGTCTCGTGAGTGAAAAAGAAGCCTTTGAGGGGGTGATTGAGAACCTCGTCAGTCATGCCCGCCGTGTGAGAAAATAATGTACATCCCTAATGCGTTTCATTTGTTTTGCTTTGTTTTTTTGTTTTTTTTTTGTCTACAAAATTCCCCCTCTACCTCGATCTATGTTGGTTTCTTGTTGGATCTGTGATCCCCCTTTTTTGTGTGTTTTTTCTAATATCCACTTTGTTTCTTTGTTTTTTCCCTCTGTTGTCAAGCGAAGTCTGGACCTCGCGTCATGCATTTGTCTTTTTTTCCTTTTTTTTACCCCTTGCATCCTGGATCCATGACCCTCACTCCATCACATTTGAATGAAAAGCCATAATTATTTGATTAGATAGACTTAGCTAGCAACGTCGATGTTGTATAATACACGCGAATCATCATTTCGATAGCAGAGAACTATTAAAGTTAAGTAAAGGGCTGCAGTATGAGTGCATGTCGTGGAAGATTCGAGTGCAGGTGCAAGTACGGAGTACTTACGTGATAATATATCATTGACGAACGCTTATCAATTGGTTATATTATTCCGTACTCAGGCAACATGGATTCTAGATTCAGAAACATTTACTCTAGATATATAAATCTGGAGCTTACCGAGTCTGTAGGTAATTCTATAGGCAATTCTTTCAATTTGCCCGATACAGGTATACTGAGTAGTCTCATCTCCTTTCTAGTAAATTGGTTCATTTGACTAGTTAGTTAGTTAACCCTAAGTTTAGGTAATCCGTCTTTGACATCCTACCTTACCACAGTACCATAAGTTCAATAACAATCCTTGTAATAGATATCAGAATGCCATTCTATCGCACTTCTCCTTTATTTCTATATCTCCACACGGAGTAGATAAGATGGGCGCACGTCTTATCCCATAAACGCCTCTCTCATCCTCATACACATCTATCGATGTATGTAAATACTCCGTAAAGGTCGCAACACTTTCTAATACCTATCTTCCCCCCCTAATCCCTTATTTTTTTTTTCTCTTCTCTCAATCGTATTATTATCCCCTTTCCATAGATAGTCAATAGGTAATCCCGGGATTATCCCCTCTCGTAATATAATCTTATAACTCAATACCAGCAGCATAACCTAGTGGTAGCAACAAAATCATCCGTCCAAATAGCACCATCTAGCCAACTCCCGAGAATAATAAAATCCAAGTATCTTTTGTGTGTGTGTGTGTGTGTGTGTGTGTGTGTGTAATATTAATAATTTCGTAACCAAGGACACCGTGAAACATGCCACTGTAGACATAGAATGCATTTGAAGGCGAGGGGGTCAGCTGGATTATGGTCAGTTGGGTTGTATGTATATATATCTACGAAGCCAGACGACTGTCATTGTCGAGTAGATAGATACCTGGCCAGTCTGGGTTATTATTGGAGTCTGGGTGGGGGAGGGAGTGAGAAGGAACAGCGGGGGATGAGGAGGAGGTAGTATGCTAGGCAGATAGGTATCGTTAGCACGATTTAAGTGCTGCTCAAGTGCACCATCAAATATCCGACCTAACATACGGGGGCCTTAGGTGTGTTTTGTTTCTCCGAAAATGCCGTTTTCTTTGGGGATGCCGTCTAACATGACCTTTTCTTGTGGCTTAGATCTATTACCACATTATAGGCATGTGCTATTAGCACATCTGTTGCAGTAGTTTTGTCATGGGAGGCGATGCTCACTGCCCCGTTTCAGCACTTATAGAGCCTGGAACTTCAGGCATGATGAACGAAGTGAATCGGAAGAAGGTCGTTAGAGGAACTAGGTCGGATGAGCGCAGGGCGTCGCTTGAATGGAGTGGTTGATCGTGTGATGGCAGTGTGAAAGACGTTGATGAAAACGAAAGCGAAAAGTAAAGAGTTGACTCATTGTATAGGCATGTCGGATTGTTCCGGTATTCCTGCTATGATAGAGCTTCTACGTCATTATACGGATATTCAGTCCGTGTACCCTTCCTTCTATACCAACTCTAACGAACACTGCCGAAGATAGTTGATTTAGACAGTAGACTTGTCCTTCACCTGTATGCTGACGTTGTTTGCGTGGTGAATATTATTTTGAGGAGCGCTTATGCACTCGTAGGAGATCAACACCCCTGGCCAGTAATTAGTTTTCGACTTTCCCCCGACCAGGTGTGTAACTGGTCATCAAAGAGTCATGATCCGGCCATGACGAGACTTCCAGATCTGTAGGACCATCAGCGATGCGGAAGGGTGGACTCCGCCATAAAACCTGGTGAAGTGAGAAAGATATGTTATGATGAATATACCGGCAGGCTAACATATGCTAGAAAATTTTGGAAGTGAAGGAAAGAAAGGTAATCTCCGCAATAAATACAAGTCTGGTACCCGAGAGTCGAATTCTTACTCTTGTATCCGAAATCGGACTGGAAAACCAACAGACAAGAAAGCATCAATGACAAAAATAGAATAAACGATCCGTGCAGATGGGGTATCTCGTAAACAAGGAGCCGAAAGCGCCTGAGCTGATGAGCAGGAATGAGAAGTTAAGAACAAAACAATAAACAAAGATAGTGACAACAAGACAAGCCGAGCCATCCACCTGGCCATCATGCATGATGCAAAATTTTTTTTTCACAAAACATTTCATGTCACACACCAAACGCCAAATTAATGGTTTTCTCGTCGGGGTGCTGTAGACCAGATTGGTTCGTCAAGGTCATTGTCATCGACTAGGAAATGCTAATCCAAGGCGATGACTTCGGTGGGTTGTGGGCAAGCCGGCTGGGCACTGGTGTCGCCATTCGTAATGAACGACGGTCTCCGCTCAACCTTGGGTTTCTGGGAGGCCGGAGATTCTGGGCTGCTGGAGCCGTTGAGCTTTCGCTTCGAGGCGGTTCGGTCAGGACCACTCCGGTCTGAAGCCTCCGTTTCGGCCCTGACTTGCCACGAGCCGTCGTTTTTGACCTGGATGGCTCGGGCGGTTTCGAGTCGATTGGCGCGCGCCAACTCCTCGTGGACTTCGACAAGGAAGCCGTCGATGACAAGACTTTGTGGCCGGGCGTCCTGGTGGCAGATGGGACATTTCCAGTCCTCCTTCATCGGCGCGTTCCCCGATTTGGACGCTCGAGTCAAGATCCAGGTGTCGTGGTCAAAGCACTCCTGATGTCCGCAAAAGCGTCCGCGCACGGGAGTGTTGAAAACCCTGGCCATGAAGGGATCTACGAGGTCGATCGTGAGATTGTCGCTGACGATGCTCACTTCGTCATCCTGCTGCTGGCCGGGGGAGAGGCGGGTTCGGATCTGCTCGCGGGACTCCGCAGCGGCTAGCGGCTGTGCGAGCTCCTTCGCTCTGGAGAGGCTGACGATGTCTAGCACCTCGACAGCCATGGCGTACGTCAAGTCTCGGGTTTCGGCGGCATTGCGAATAAAATGTACGGCCACAGTGTTTACACCCTCGCGGAGGTAATGGCTAATGTCCAAGGGGAGATCTTTGCCGTTATGAATCCGTCGGCGCACGTAAGCCTCCACGTCGTTGATGAACACATAGATCACGCCGGGCCAGATCGAGTCGGCGGTGCACCACGCCTGTTCGCTGACCTCGGAGGTCGCCGGATCTGCGCGGATGCATCGTAGCCGGTGGATCTGGGAGCCATCCTTGTAGGCACGCACCGCGCGCTGGCCCAACGAGGGAAGTTGGGAGGCTGGTACGCGATCAAGATCGGACCGCGACAATTCAAATTGCCAGGTATATGCGCACTCCTCGGTGCCCAGCGGCACGGGCTTCACGGCGAACCCGCTGAGGTACTGAAACAACCCGGCCTCTTGGTCGTGTTGCGGGGCCTGCACCTCATTCACGGGGCCTCGGAGGTGGGCTTGGTGAAGCGCGTCACGGAGCGGATGGGGTCGAGAAGTGGTCGACGGTTTGTGTCCGGGCGGGGGGAGCAATGGTTGGGCCACAGGACCAGGAGCAAAACGGTAAGAGGGATACGACTGGGGCTGAGACTGCGACTGAATCTGAGGATGAATTGAAGGATGGGTAGGACGAACAGGAAGAGAAGGCTGTTGCAGACTGACAAGAGCTCGGGGACCACCTGGCGACGGCACTCCATTGGGCCACACCCCCGTTGGGATCTGCGGTTGGGCGGGGATCGGGACAGGGCGCTGTGTAGGGGACGATGCCTGGCGCGGAGAGAAGGATTGAACCAGCTGAGACGGGAACACCATTGGCTGGAAGGGTAGCCCCGTTTGTGGTGCAACGCCGCCGGGCGCAGATCCGGGTACCGGAGTCGAGATGGGAGGGGGTTGCTGTTGTACGCCGTATGCTCGGCGCGGGCGTCCGCGGCGAGGGGCCTGAGCGGGCACCGGGGGCGCATTCGGGGGACCTGTCGCCATCCGCGGCGACGCAACCACCGGTTGACCCCTCCCGGGCATTTGCGGGGATTGGGAGGGTTGAGGGCTTGGGATGCCGGTCGGTCGCATCATGGCAAACATCGTCGTGTTAACAGTCAGTCCCTGGGCGGCTGGATTGGGCGATTGCACGGTTTGCTGGCCCGTTTGCTGCTGCTGCGGTGGGGGTTGCGGCCCTAGACCTGCAGGGCTATTATTTGAGACGAGAATTGACTGATACAACCGTATGATGTCGGCGTTTTCCTGTCGAATCTGAGTCCTGGATACGGAGTTGATGTGGCGCCGCTGGAAGTTCTGCAGATCTTGTTTCCAGACTCTCTTGACCGTGGCTTCATCAAAGCCATGGGATCCTGGCCGCTGCAGCTGTCGACAGGTCGACAAGAAGATGGTGTAAGCCAGGGAGGACGAAGTGATGGCGAAGCCCTCCATCAGCTCCGCCGCGAAGGGAGGGAATCCTCGGGCGAAGACATGTGCGACGTAGGACCTCCACTGTTCCGCAAACCGCCCGAGACACACCGCGGCCTTCCGCACGGCCTGATGGTAGACGGGCGTTTGAACCAAGACCTCGATCGGACCTGGGAAGTGAGCCGACCAGCGCAGAAAATCGGGCGACAACGGGTTGTTCGCCACCATCACCTTCTCAATGACCGCTAGGCCCCGCGCCTGCTGCTCCGTGAAGCACGGCAACTTGAAGAACTCGGTCCGAGAAAAGCTGTAGAGACAATAAACCTGGTGGATGGCAAGATACAAGCAGTCCTGGTGGACGCAGGCTTTGGTCAGGAGCTGTAAGCGCGCGGATTCAATCGTTTGGACATGGTATCCGGTTCGCTCCAAGTAAGCCATGTAGTTAGTCAGGTTGCGCACTGAGTGCTCGAAGAACGCGCCGTCAATGGTGGGAATAAATGCAGACGACCGCCGCGCATTCGACGGGCGTTCTGGCTGAGGCTGGTGTTGGGATGGTTGAACTTCATCTTGTTGCGACTGGAGCGCGGCGCTGGCCGGGACCTGCGGATGCGAATGGCTTGTCTGCACGGTCTGGGGATGAGGCATCTGCTGCTGCGGGTTTCCCTGGGAATCGATTTGCATTTCCACATGATTCAACGGACTCCGGCCAGAATCGCCCGCATCTCCCTCACTCGTTCTTGTGGGCGGCGGAGTCGGAACCCCCGTGTTCACCTGAAAGGGCGGTCCCGACGGGAGGAACGGAGACTGGACACCGGTCGGGCTGTCAGGAGGTCGAGCCGACGACACCTGCAGATTTGACAGCGACAACGAAGCCGTCGGCGAGGGTTGCGATGGCTGCGTGGGGGGCGGAGGAAGAGTGGTGTCGATCGACACGGTCACGGGCGGCGGCGGAGGGTCAGGAGCTGTGGGAGCAGGCGGTTGAGGTTGAGGATGACTCGATGGACACGACGGCGGAGAAGGGACCGCGGCGACGGGGGACACCGCGATCGACTGAGATTGAGGCTGTGGTAGAGATTGCGGTGGATGCGGTTGTGGGGGAGGCTGGGGAGGGGAGGCGACGGCGTCATTCTGCTGGCTCCGGCACGTTGACGGGGACGACGCGGGAAGCACGAGGGCAGGAGTTGGCATGCCGGGATGCGGAGGGAGCTGGGAAGACGCCGTCGTCGCCGAGGTCGTCGTCGTTGTAGCAGTAGTTGAAGTCGAAGTGGAGGAGGCGGAGGAAGGAATGGCAGCGGCTGGACGCGAAATGGAAGGATTCTCCATCCACGATCTCCGCACGCCGCCTAGAAAAATGCTGGCGGTGGAATTCGACGATTGCAGATGGCCATGGAGAAGCGCAGGGAGTTGTTGGGGAGTCATGGTGAACACATTCTTATGGACATGAATGATCCGATAAATGGAATCGGTGAATCGGTATTGTAATTTGTAGAAAGAAAGAGTAGAAAGAAGAGAGAGAAAGAGAAAGGAAAGGAAAGAAAGGAAGAAATGAAGGCAACGGTGGGTACAGATAAGGAATGGACAAACGCAACAAAGAAAACCGTTCAAACGTTCCTGGAAGTTTGACGGGCGCGTATTTCGTCGTGTTGCGCCGAATTGGCTTTCTCTTCCCTGTCGTTTTTCTCTACTAGTTCGTGTCTCTTCCTTCCACTCTGTACTAGTTAGTTACGCTCTACCTTCTCTCTCTCCTTCTCTCTTGGCTTTTCGACCAGTCCAGAAGTCCGGCGGCCACCCCGGCGCTTATCCATGCAGCCAATTTCCGGTCTAACAGAATCGAGGAGAGAGAAGTAGCTGTATAACTACAGTAATGCCAGAGAGAATAATACTAACGATGTCATCACCAGGTTCGATGATGCGACGAGACAAAAGGATCATTAGGCTGATGACTGGACCCGTTCCGTCTTACCGTTAGATCTGAACTTAGTCTTCCCTACGGAGTTATCAACCCTCTACTAGACCTTGGGAAACGAAAGAAAAAAGAAAAGAAAAAGGGAAAAAAAAGAGAAAAGATCTGTCCAGTGACGGAGATCCACCGCAAACGATCAATCTATTTCTCGAAGCCGCGATCAGTGGATGGAATGTTGATCGGCAGACAGGCACCAAGGGATATCCCTGGACTTTCTGGATACACCTGAGGATCCTGAGTCGACTGATAGACTGGTATAGAGTATGAGTATACTCTATAGTCTATAGTCTATACAGTCTTAAGGAGATAGGATGGATCTTCGAGAACCAACCGGAGGAACGGAGGGCAGTTCCTGACAGAAGAGAGTGAAGTGGCATACTCCGTAGACACCCAACATCCATTCGGAGCGACAGACCGACCGGCTCTGCTGTCACGGTGAGGCGTCGTATAAGAATTGGGTCATCATCCGCTCATGTCGGCCGCTCCTTTGAAACTATATTTATCATCGCTCCCTCTCTCGGTCCCTCTCTTTCTCTGTAGTCCTAGTCTCTACTCTCTCTCTCTCTCTCTCTCTCTCCCCCCCCCCCTCGATTCTCTCCTCTCTCGAACCGCTCCGTAAGCGCTGTCCCCCGGGCGATCGACACGGCGGTCGTGAATGCGATTCTGTCGACTTCTTTTTATAGCGGCCGATCCTCGACCCTTATTCCAATCTGTTCGCTGCTCTCACAGATTCTTATATCATCGCCCGTTCCTGCCTTTCTCTGGATCATCCCGAACTTTGCTTCCTCTTGGCCCCGCCGGTCTTTTTTTTTTTTACTTTTTTACTTTTTTTTTTCAATTTTTTCTTCTCTCTTCCTTCAGTGTTTTTCTTTTTCCCCTCTCTGCCAGTTTCTCACTCTCTTCCATTCTCTTCCTCCCTTTTCCCTTTTCCCTTCAATCTGCTCATCTTCTCCCTCCTCCCACCGTCCTCTAGTCCGTACTCCCTCCCCTGCGAACTCAACAAGTCCATCCGGCAATCTCCAACTCTCCTTCGATCCAACAAACCCGCCGAGGGCTGCGGCCCCGATGTTCTGCGCAATTGCCCCGTCATCACTGCGCCCTCTGACAGTCCCCACTCTGCATCTTTAACTCGCTTCTGACAATGGCTTTGACCTCGCCCCCCCGCGGCGTCCATCCCGGTGATCTTCTGCTCGTCGTTCGTAAGTCGTCCCTTCTTCAACGGTCGTAATCCACCCAACCCGTTCTTATCATTCTCGATTTTTCTTTCTACTTTTCTCTTCAATCCTTCCATCCATTTCCTTCTTCCCTGGAGCTTTGAACTGACCGTCTAGATGATTTCGATGCGCGGGGCTCGGATGAACTCACCTTGCGACGTGGTGAGAAAATCGAACTGGTGGAATTGGACGACGGATTCGGAGATGGATGGTATCTAGGGAAGGAATTGAAAGATGGGACCGTCGGTCTCTTTCCGGGAGGTACGAATCTCTGCCTGCCCCTTGACCCAGGTTGAACGCCGCTAAAATGCAAGCTCCCTCCCCCAACCAGTCTACACCACCACCGCCCCCAAGATTCCCACTCGCCCGCAGAAGGATACGCCGGAGACCGACGACCCCGCCCGACTGGAGAGCGAAAAGGACAAATCGGATCATCTGACACCAAATGCGACCGCTGCGTTGAGCTCTCCCAAAAGCGGCGAATCCACCCCTCACGTTTCTCGACACGCCAGCTTGTCCGACATGCGCTCGTCCGACCAGGACGGCGAGTCGGCCGCCCCTAGCTCGAACCCCTCGCCGTCCCAACCGCAGCGGTCTAGCTCCTCCCCGCTCCCTTCGTCCAAACTCGCCCTGGACCTTCACCACTCTCTGCGTCAATCAATTGACGGTCATCTCAACGGCCAAACCAAAGACAGCCCCGTCATGAACGAGACGCTCAGCGTGATCGATGAGCACATCACCGATCTCAGCACCCCCCGCCACAGCATGGCCATCACGCAAGAACCGAAGTCGATCAATGATTCGGCCAGCGAGTACAGCAGCACCTTGGACCACCGCATGTCCTACATCAATGGCCAGGAGACCGACGAGGAGGAAGAAGGTCACCCGACGGAGGCCGAGGTGCGCCACTGGAGCCAGTCCTATACGGCCAAACACCTGCGCGATATAGGCGTCGACGCCAGGCACTGTGACATTTTCGAGGAGCAGGAGATCACCGGCGACGTGCTCCTAGACATGAACCAGGATTTCCTCTTCATGAAGGAATTTGATTTCGGCGTCATGGGCCGGCGGTTGAAGACTTGGCACAAGATCAAAGCCTTCCAGGAGGAGGTCAAGGGAACGAGCCTGACGCAATCTCGGAAGACCTCGCGCGGATCCGGCTCTGGCTTCGCGACCCCCGAGGAGCGAACCCTCAGTCGTGCAGGCCACCCGGCCCCCTTCCTGCCCCGGATTCCCAACTTGCGAGGCTCGGCCGGGTCCGCGCAGCAGCACCCGCGACTGGTCAGCAGCAGCAACATGCCCAGCAACGCCAGCTCTCCCTTGACGCCGCAAACCCCCGGCACCTGGATGGACCATTCTCGCCGGCCCTCGGCGGCGTCGATTCGCGAGATTAACCACTCGCGACGACATTCCTCGATCGACGCCACGAATCGGCTCTCGAGCGCCGGCGACTCTCCACCTCAGCCGGGCCATCAGGGCAAGGGCTCCTTTGACCGTGCCTGGACCATGTCCAGCGGTTCTCAGCGGCGCCCCGGCACGGCCGCGACCGCGACGAACGATCCCATTCTCCCGCAGCACGTCTTTCGCGGCCCCGAATCGAACGGTTCGGATTCGGCCGTCGCCGTCTCGGACGATCTGGATCGAGGCTACTTCTCCGGACCCGAGGGGGATCCGCGAAGGACCAAGCGGCTGCAAAAGCGAACCTCCGTCCGGAGTGGGAGCTTCAACTCCGGACCCACGAGTCTGGCCGACCTGAACGTCAAGAAGCGCCACTCGCGCATTGGCAGTGCCGAATCCATTCGGGATGCCAACCCGCGGGCGGCGGCCACGAAGCCGGTCGCTACCACGCCCCCGAAGAGCCGCATTCGGAGCCTAAGCCAACGCTTCTCGGAACGCCCGAGCCAGCAGGCATCCCAGGTCGCCGGGGAGGAGAAGCCCGCTACAAACTCGGGCGGCTTCTTCGCCTCGTTCGCCCCGCTGGTCAACCGGCATGATTCCGACCCCGTTCCTCGATCGAGTCCGGTGCCCCTGCAGCAACAGATTAAGAACGCGGGGCGCAAGTTCCCGCGGGCCGTCGGTCTGCGCGCCATGTCGGACGTGGTTGGCAAAGGTATCGACACGTCCGTTCCTCCTGCCTCGCCCGTTCGAGACGCCGATCCGTCCTCCGCGCGCACGGGGTCCACCACGCCGTCCACCACCAAGAGTTCGGAGCGCCACAGCACCGATGGGTCGAACAAGGCCGCCGAGGGAAGCATCTCGCTGCCGCGCACGCGCACCGTGAAGGGCGGCGTTAAGTCGAAGAAGGACACGAGTGCATACACGCGAGGTCTGGAGAAGAAGACCCCACAGGAGCAAATGCAGGGGTGCGAGTTCTCCGGTTGGATGAAGAAGCGTTCGTCCAACCTCATGACCACGTGGAAACCGCGGCTCTTTGTCTTGCGCGGCCGCCGGCTGTCCTACTACTACTCGGAGAATGACACGGAGGAACGCGGACTGATCGATATCACGGCCCACCGCGTGCTCCGCGCGGATAATGACCCTATTGTCGCACTGCATGCGACCATCACCGGGGCTACGGCTTCGCCCACCTCGCCGGCCCCTTCTGCGGCCGGCGACCTCACATCATCTGACAAGGCATCCGGGTCCGAATCTTCCCTGCGCGGTCCCAAGAATGGTGGGGATGGGCCGTTCTTCTTCAAACTGACCCCGCCCAAAACGGGCACCTCGCGGACGGTCCAATTCACCAAGCCCGCGATCCATTACTTCCAGGTGGACAGCGCTAACGAAGGCCGCTTGTGGATGGCAGCGTTAATGAAAGCGACCATCGAGCGGGACATGGAGATCCCCGTGGAAACCACCAACAAGCAGCGCACCATTAGTCTGAAGGAAGCTCGGTTGATGAACCAACGACCCCCAGAGTTGGGGCCTTCTAATCAAGCGGGCGAGGAGAAAGCCGAGCCACTCAGTCCGGCTGATGAAGGGAGTGAGACCGCAGCGAACGGACTGGGTCCCGACGAAGCTTCGCAGCCTAATGGCGATGACGCGGAGAAGAGATCCTCGAATCCTCTGGGTGGTCTCGACACCGGACCGTCTTCTCTGCTTCCCGAATCTGTTACCAAACCTGAATAAAGATTCGCCCATGGAGTGAATCGCTTTGGCTTCCAGCTTTCTCTTCTTTTCCTTGTTTTCAATTTATCATCGCTCATTTCCTTGGCCGCTACTCCCCCTTGTTCGGCGTTTTATGTGATATACCCCCCGTTCGGAACTGTTTGTTATTATCTCTTTTGTTGTTTGTTTTATGTTACGTCTGTTTGGCATGTGCGGTAGGAGGGCATTTGGAGGAGCGTGTGGTCAGAGAGTGCGTGTGAGGAGATGCGGATGAATTGAAGTGGATCTTATAAGCATGAGCGGTTCTTCAACTCGCATGGTTTTCTCTGGAATCTGAATAACTAGTAAGGGTAGCGCGTAATAATAAGAGAGCCAATTCGCTTTAGGACCACGCAGCTCTAGAATCTGTAGAGTTGATCGCCGTCCCGTGATCGTGGGCCGAGAACTTCAACTTTTTCCCCTTTTCCCGTCCTCTCCTTCATCGCTGCACCCTGCAAGATGGGAGTCAATTCCCACTCTCAATAATCCTATATACCTACTCATTGGATTCGGGGACAACTTAAATGCTGTCTTCCTCCGTCCGACCTCCATGTTCCTCCGCCCGTTTCTTTCCCGCGGGCTCTCCGGCCTCATACCGCTGGCGATAGCAGTCACCGTCTATCTCTACCTCTACCCGATATTCCACGGCTGCGCATTCCCTCTCCCTACGCCCAACAATGCCGGAATCCTGCCCAGCGGCTTCCTCTCAACCATTCGACAACACCTCTCCCCGCAAGCCGAGTTTGACTCCGCCAACCGGCCGGCCATCTTCCGACTCCTCGTTCTAGCCGACCCCCAACTGGAAGGCGACAGTTCCCTCCCCAAACCCGAAGACAAGCTCCTAGCGCGCATCAAAGCCTACCGGTCGTCCGTACAATCCGCGATCGAGGACGCGCCGGCCCCGTCACCTCTACACGGGGATGTCGTGCGCGCCGTTTTTGCCGCGCTCCGTTCTCTAGCCCTGGACGACGTGCCTCGCTCGTTGCGTGCCGCGCGCAAACGCCTCGACCTGCTCGGAAATGACTATTATTTAGCTCATATCTACCGGACCCTACATTGGTGGACGCGTCCAACCCATGTCACCGTGTTGGGCGACCTCATTGGCAGTCAGTGGGTGACGGACGAGGAATTCGACCGTCGCGGTCATCGATACTGGGAGAGGGTGTTTAAGGGCGGCGAGCGAGTGAGCGATGCCCTCACTGGTGTCGACACCACCAACACTGGGGACGGAAATGCGGTCGACCCCGCGGAGACCCTGCTGAACGCTACCGACTCGACGTGGACGCAGCGTATCATCAATATCGCAGGGAACCATGATATTGGGTATTCCGGGGATGCCAGCGAATCTCGAATCGAGCGGTTTGAGCGCGTGTTCGGGCCTGCGAACTGGGATATCCGATTTCGACATCCGGTGCAGCAGACGAAGGAGGAAGAGAGCCAGAGCCCTGACGCTCCTCTCACCCCAACCCTCCACCTAATCAACCTGAACACATTGACGCTCGACACGCCGGCGTTCTCCACAGACGTGCAATCCCGCAGCTACGAGTACATCAACGACCTCATCACCCACCGCACGTACCCTGTCGACGACCGCGCCACGTTCACGCTCTTGCTCACGCATCTCCCGCTACACAAGCGCAAGGGCATCTGCACCGACGAACCGCATTTCACCTTCCACGAGTCAGAAGATGAGAACGGGCCTGACGATGTCCCCCGCTTCTATGAGGGCGGGCTGCGCGAGCAGAACCATCTCAGCGAACATGTCAGCGCGAACGGCGTCCTCCAGGGTATTTTCGGGATGACGGGAGATGAAGACGCCTCTGGGGGTGGATTGGGTCGGAACGGTCTGATTCTGACCGGGCATGACCATACGGGCTGCGATGTGGTTCATTACGTTGATCGAACGGTTGAGGAAAAAGAACCGTCCACAGATGCGGATGAGACCTCGACAGATGACGATAACAATGACAATGACAATAACGAAACCCCAGCCTGGAAATGGAACGCTCGACGATACCACCGCTACAGCTCGTCGGACGCCCGCTCTGACTCTCCGTCTATTCGCGAAGTTACGCTGCGTTCCATGATGGGCGAATACGGCGGCAACGCGGGTCTCTTGTCGCTTTGGTTCGACGCTGATCCCGCTGTCGGGGAATGGAAATACGAAATCACCATGTGCATGGCTGGCGTGCAACATGTCTGGTGGGCGGTTCATGTGCTTGACTTGGTGGTGGTGATTCTGGTGGTCGTTTATCTGGCTATGGGAGCTGTTGGGTCGCGGAAGCCGCAGATCCAGACCCAGGTCCAGAAACAGAAACCTGCGAGTGCGGATGAGAAGAAGCAGGTTCAAGAGAAGGTGCAGGAGAAGACGAAGTCATGAATGTCAAGACGGGGTTGGCTGGTGTTCGATCCTATCTTGCGAGACTCTTGGGGGCGGAAAGGGTTTCTTATATATACTTACAAAAAAGACCTCGATGTCCATACGTACTTACATGCTATGTATAAAATAGACAATATGATAAACCATGATACGTCATTGCATTATTGACTAAAATATCAGCGTTCATCCTTTTTGAAAGCCATGGTAGTACACCATTGACTCCAGTCTCAACCTAATCTACACGTTATACGTAAGTAGTCTACAGTGGTACCCCGTAAAATGAGATGTCAAGCATGACCATCACACATCATCATTGCTTAAGGTATTAAGTTTAATTTGAAGGTCGGATTCGTTTCATTCCCCAGAGCAGCAGCTGGTATCGTTCTAAAATTTTCATTTTTTCAAACAAC
Source organism: Aspergillus affinis (assembly GCF_023601865.1). Taxonomy (NCBI): domain Eukaryota; kingdom Fungi; phylum Ascomycota; class Eurotiomycetes; order Eurotiales; family Aspergillaceae; genus Aspergillus; species Aspergillus affinis. The sequence goes on along the minus strand of NW_026515881.1, from coordinate 48,556 downwards.
AAAAAAAAGGTTCTCCCTAGACGGCATTTTCATTTTCCTCTTGTTTACATAACGACACCGGAGTTGGAAGCGATACGCTATTGGGTTTTGAGTTAGTGGTTTGTTTCCGGAGGTAGAGTTGAGATGATGAGGGAGTCTTACAGGCCACAGCTCAGCAGCCTCCTTTCCAACAGGGCCAGTGATGGCGGAACCCTTCATTTCACCCTTGGCGTTGACGATCTAGATTTTCCGGATTAGTATTTGCTCTTTTCTTTTCTTTCCAGTTTCCTCCGTTCTGGCTCGGGTGGATAAGGGATACTCACAACACCAGCGTTGTCCTCGAAGTAGAGGTAGATACCGTCGGGGCGTCTCCAGGGCTTGCTCTGACGGACAACAACGGCGGGCATGACCTTCTTCCGGAGCTCGGGCTTTCCCTTCTTGACGGTAGCCATGACCATGTCACCGACACCCGCGGCGGGGAGACGGTTGAGACGGGCACCGATACCCTTCACCGAGATGATGTAAAGGTTACGGGCACCGGAGTTGTCGCAGCAGTTGAGCACGGCGCCGCTGTAAGAAGTTGTTAGTTATTTGGTTGAACAATAGGTCGGTGGATATATGTATGTGTAGAGTATGGGATTTGGGATGGATGGTTGTGTATATGTGATGCGCTAGTGTTCGGGATCGGAGCGAATTGTTGTAAAAGGTTTTTGGTGTTCTTTCGTGTCGTCGTAGTTTTGTTGTTGAGGGAAAAATATCGAGAATTGATTGCGATGAAGAAAATAAAATCAAACGTACCAAGGCAGACCGAGCGTCATCTTCAGCTTGTTGCCGGCAAATCCACGACTGTTTGCGAAAGAATATTAGCCTTGACATTCGAATTCTCCGGTTTGTTCCTCTGCAGCCTTGGATTGCCATGTCATGTCTGTCATGTCGAGTCGAGTCGAGTCAAGTCGAATCGAATTGAATTCGGTTCCCTTTGCTTTGGTTGCAACATCTTTGTACTTCAATGCATTCATTGATGCATTGAAATCAAAGTTTTCCACCTGTTTCCAAGCACCCATATAGCCATTCCATCATTTCCAGTCGTAAGCCCCCCATTTCATTCTCTTCGGTTCCCTCCTCTCCTCCATTCTGTATGTTGATTCCCTCACCACCGCTCTCCCATCATCGTCTTCTTCATCCATCAATTCGATTCGATTCGACTCGACCATGACATGGCGCAAAATCCTCAGGCGCAAACGTCAGATATCAGAAACAACTCACCCTCTGGAAGACATCTTGGCTAGGTATCACCTTAAGGGTGTCGGATACTGGGATTTGGCGAAGGGGGGCGAACGAAGGTCGAGATGGATCCGGGCGGACGTCGAGGGTTTGCTCGGGTTTCGACTTGCTTTTCGCTTAGTGTGCGTCGTGGGTAAAATCTTGGCGGTGTGCTTTTGATTGGTCCTCCGCCGTCCGCGCTGGCTTGCCCTAGGGCTAGCACTCTTTCGGAGAGATGAGTCAGCGGTGCTTATCTTATCGGTGGTTGCGATAAGATATCTTATTTTCTGTTGTACTCCGTAGCTGTAGGTAGTATACGGACTATACTCTCTGTTGTCGGTCAGATGGAGGTCGTGTGGACTGTAAATTGCAGATATCCCTCATGGCACTATCCTCGCATTGAATCGCTTTAATTCGTGTTCATGATATCTAGGTCGAGCACCCGGTAGGGTGGTCCACCGCTGGACTGTAGTCTGTACATACATACATCTTCGGAGCTTTGCCAAGGATCAATTAATGCACAGGATATGTGAGGCTGTAAGACAAAGTAAAATGAAATAAAATAAGACAGCAAGAAATGAATCCCCTACTAAGAACGACAAAAAGAAACTACTAAACGGAGCCAAGTCTTAACCATCAATTAAGCATGCCATCAATCCAAAAACACCATGTTGCCAGCCCGTTGCGCCAAGGAACCTGAATTATAAACGCCTCTGCAAGATGCCGAGACTTATTCCTCGCTCTTTGTAGGCTCTTCTGGTTGTGGTTTCGTGGTGGTATCCTTGCTGGCCTCCTTGGGCGCTTCCGGTTCCCCTTGGTTCGCACTGGGTTCTTCCTTGGCAGCCTCGGGCGTTTTCTCTTTCGTCTCAGCGGGCTCGGAGCCTTCGGTCTCCTTGGCTGAGGGCGCTGGCTCCGAATTCTCGGTGGTCTCCTTCGCAGGAGACCCAGCCTTACCAGGCGATGAAGGCTCCGTAGCGGGCTTTTCAGCAGCGGGTGTCTGTTCGACGGGCTTCTTCTCCTCGTCTTGAGCCTCGCTGGAAGCAGTAGCTGCTGCCGCTTGCTCCGTCTTCTCCGGCTCTGGCGCGGCCTCACTTGCATCTTCCATGGCGACATCTTCGTCCTGCGCCTTGGGGGTTGGTTGACGAGAGATGGGAGCGGATGCAGCGATTTGATCCTGATCATCAAGAACCATGTCGGGTTTCTCGGCAGCAGATTCTTCTTCGGCCTTCGATGGCGGTTCAGTTGCAGCGGACGGAGAGCCCGCGGCTTCTGTCACAGGTTCGGGTGCATCACCCATCTTCGCATCCGCGGTCGTGTCCATATCGTCGTCCGGAATCGAGGATGCGTCTTGAGGGGTTGCCATTCCACTTTCAAGTCCGGAATCGGTAGGATCGAGGTTGCGGTAATTAACCTGGTTTCTCCGCTTCAAAGCATTAGGCTGCCGTCGGATACCATGAGCCGCGTTCTCCTCCTCGTCCTCGCTCTCGCTGAGTTCGCCGTCCTTTTGGATGTATTGGTCAAAGCGCCGCTTGGTGTATCGCGTGTCTTTGTTTTCATCTTCGTCCAGGTCGTCAAGGACATCATCCGCCTCATCGTCCATGCCTTCCACCAAGGGATCCCGGGGTACATCGGTCATTTGTACAGAAGGCGCGTGTTGGCACCGCCTGAGGTTCTCGACGACTTGAGCGCGAATCTTGTCGAGATATTCTCTGGTATTGGCGTTATCCATGTTCGACGGGCGTACATCCAATTCGTAATCCGGTGCAAAGTACTAGGGTCATGTCAGCAACATAAAATGATAGTAAACCATTTCTGGCGCAGGAATATAGCCACTCACCTCGTAATAATCGTTATAGGGAAGCTCGGCGCCCAGGGAATCTCCCACAAGGATACCGGTCTCGAAAGCCCAGGTCCGTGCAACATTCCGCATCGTGTAGCCACCTCCTCCAAGAATCAAGGTAGGCAAGTTGAAGCTCTTGATGAAGTTGACACAGTTGGCATGGCCTCGCATACTCAGGTTGAAACATCCTAGGCGATCTCCAGAAAGACTGTCGCCACCACACTGGAGAACCACCGCTTCCGGACGGTACCATTCCATAACGCTTCTTATCACCGGTTCAAAGATGCTCTTGTACGAGATGTCGTCAATGCCATCACGGAGCGGGAAATTCACGGCATAGTTTTTGCCGTGTCCAACTCCGGTGTCGCGAAGTTCACCAGTTCCAGGGAAGTATTCTCCATATTTGTGGAAAGAGACGGTCATGACACGATCCGTAGTATAGAAGGCTTCTTCCACACCATCACCATGGTGGACATCGATGTCGACGTACAAGACTCGCTGCTTGAAACGTAGCAGCTCGAGAATACCCAAGACGATATCTTGAGGAGAAAGATCTAGTCAGCACGTGTCCAAAACATCGATCTTAACTGTAGACAGGATATTCATACCATTCACGTAGCAGAATCCACTAGCCTCGCTCTTTTTGGCGTGGTGGAGACCACCGGCCCAGTTAACGGCGATGTCGCATTTGTTGCGATTAAGCCGAGCCGCGCCTTCCATACTGCCACCCGCGCTAATACCACAGAATTCGAAGAGACCATCGAAGACGGGACAGTCATCACCGACATTATACTTGCTTTGCTCTTTCGCGAACGAGTCCATGTTATCCGGCGTAACCTTGGAAAGGAATTCGATGTAATCGTCGGTGTGGAACTGGGTCATCTCGTACTTCGAGGCGGGTTTCGCACGCTACAAAGATTGCTCATTAGTATGGCAGTTTCCCCAGAGATCAGCGGCAATCCAGGGTCCCCGTCACTCACGTAAATCTCCATTTTCTTGTAGAGACCATAGTTCATCACCAAGCTGTGCGTCAACCTTATGCGATGAGGCTTCATAGGGTGCCCGGAGACGTAGGCATAGTTGCCCACATCCGAATCGTAGAAGTAAGCAACTTTTTTGCCACGGTCCCCATTGGTACTGATAGGGTCCAAAGGAGGGAGAGTCGCCATTTTGGAGAGCAGCGTGTAAGAAAACACGAATTTGCCTCACTCAAAACCAGTCTTGATGTTAGAAATTCGATGGCACGGTGTTTTGTCGGCACAAGAGAGTGGATTTGGCAAATTCACAAAGGAACAAAGGATTCAGGAAATCGTCCCCAAATTCAGAAAGAACAATTCACTGATCTGAGGATGCCCACAGGTCACGAACGGTACAAGAATCCAAACCTAGATCAAAGGCGAATGGACCGCATTCCGGGAGAGGAGGGCGATGTTAAATGTAAGGATGGAAATGGAAGCGAAGGGGAAGGCCGAGAGAAAGGCGGGCGGAGAGACGCAGAGCTGCTCCCACCGCCTTCGTCAGGTGCCTTGAGAGCTCGATGGCGGCGCCTTCGCTTCCACCTATCGTTCGTCTCGTCATCGTCTTCCTTCCACTCAATCTCTGGCATCTACCTCAGATCACGTTCATCTAATTCCTCTTACTCGTCTTACATTCGAACCTTTCGAACCACAAACAGTTTTCCCTTCGGGTTCCGCTTAACTCTTTGACCGTTCTGGAGCTTCCGTGTGGGAAGTCATCTTTGGCCCGTTTCGCATCGTCTCTTTCATTTCATCCATATCTCATCATCAATCATGGATCGACTTAATCGCATGCTGCAGGCTGCCCAGGGTATGGGAATGGGGAGTGCAGCTCCCGGTGGCGTGAGTTCCCGCCTTACCTGACTTCTCACTACATGTATCTTTGTTGCAAGAAATGCCGGGAAGATAGATCAGCAATGATTCCTTGCCGGTCATCTTCTCAGTAAACCTACGGTATTTGAGAGACATGACGCTGACAATATGACATTTTAGGATACCCCCAACCTGATCGATAACTCTGAGACTGTTCACATCTCCTCGTTAGCTCTTCTAAAGATGTTGCGACATGGTCGGGCCGGTGTGCCCATGGAAGTCATGGGTCTGATGCTGGGAGAGTTTGTGGATGAATATACAGTCAGAGTTACCGATGTCTTTGCGATGCCTCAGAGTGGTACCGGTGTCAGTGTCGAGGCTGTGGACCCCGTCTTCCAGACTAAGATGATGGACATGCTTCGACAAACGGGACGGTAAGCTTGGGCTTTACCAATCCTGCCTTATTCCGTGCTAATATCTTTCAATCTTACAGACCAGAGACCGTTGTTGGCTGGTATCACTCTCACCCTGGTTTCGGCTGCTGGCTCTCGTCCGTCGATATCAACACCCAGCAGTCGTTCGAGCAGCTGACACCCCGTGCCGTCGCCGTCGTTGTCGATCCCATCCAGTCCGTCAAGGGTAAGGTCGTTATCGATGCTTTCCGTCTCATCCAACCCCAGACCGTCGTCATGGGCCAGGAGCCCCGGCAAACGACTTCGAACTTGGGTCACCTGAACAAGCCCTCGATCCAGGCTCTCATCCACGGATTGAACAGACACTATTACAGCATCGCCATCGCCTACCGCAAGACCGGACTAGAGGAGAACATGTTGATGAACCTGCACAAGCACGTTTGGACCGAGGCCCTGCAGATGAAGGATTTCCACGAGGAGGGCCAGCACAACGTTGACCGAATGAAGCAGCTCGTTCACCTCGCTGAAGGCTACGAGAAGCGGGTTAAGGAAGAGACGGAGCTCAGCAAGGATCAACTCAAGACGAGATACGTCGGAAAGGTCGACCCGAAGAAACGTACGTTGTCCCGTTGTCCCGTTTGCGCATGCATCTTATACTTTTCCGTTCAATTGCTAACTGCCCTCCTATAGACATCGAAGACGTCAGCCAGGAATTGATCGAGGACAACATCGTCGCCGTTTCGCGGCAGATGATTGACAAGGATGCCTCGGTAGCCCGCCAATCGAATGGAAAGGACTCCCAAAATGGCACTGGCATGGAGGTGGACGAGGATCTATAAATGACTCGAGTATGATGAAGAGGACGATTTGTTTACGTGTTTCTTAATATCAACGAATGAGGGTGGTTGAGAAATCTGTTCGCTAGTACTAGGGAGCATTAGACATGGAGATAATCTCCGTAAATGAATGATTCGATGTACCATTCTCCAGCGTCATATTAGTCCTATTCACTCCGATTTCTTTTGGTGGTGCTTATGAGCACGTTATCTATTTTTACTAGGCATAAGCACTATTCCGTTCTATTCTTCATTTTAAATCTAGATTCTACTCTAGATAAACTGGCATACATTTTTGGTAAGAGAGATCGCGGAAGCCTACCGTATAGAATGGACCGTTCTAGATATATATCTCCCAACAGCACCATCTAAGGAACAATCGATGTCGTATAAAACCCAATTCACATGTTCTATGTAGAGATCAACAGAAATGACGTGTAATCGCGATATATGTAAGCAATAAAAAAAAGGAAAAAGAAAAAGAAAAAGCTCATAGCCCGTAGACTCTATATAAAACTCTAGTATCTAGATAGGGAACCGAGTATAAGAAAAGCCACAAACTATACAGAAATCGTGATCATGTCTTGATGGTAAAGCATAACAAAGAAACAAAGCATTGTGGTCATGAGTTCAAAATCCGAAGTCTTCGTTGAGTGACAGGATTGTTCAAAGTCTTTTCATCGTAGTTGCGCTCGTAGATAGGGTTCCTCTTGAGTATCTCCTCGCCGTCATAGTCTGTCCACCCTCTAACGGGGCCCCAGACAATCTTCTTTGACGCCGATCTCGTCTCGTGAAGCAATCGCTGCATCAAATCCCCGCTCTTGCGCACAGATGGGTATGCATCGAACTCGACGTGAACCACGTTGGGTAGTCGTTTGAGGGACTGCTGCACAATCGCCCCGGCGAACTCGGTGTAAAAGCCCTCGGAAATTCGGAAACCCTCGAACACCGGATGCGACGGGTCGCATTCTACAAATATTTTGAACGTCTTGACGCGAGTCATATCCTCTAGGCCGAGATCGTCGTTAACCGTCCAGGTGTCAGGCGGCGCAGTCCAACTGGAGCCCAGGATCAATTCGACTGTCGCAATGGAGGGCAGGTACCGCTGCGAGACAGCTCTGATTGTTGGCAGCGTGGAATAGTCTTGAATATGGAATAGCCGAAAGATCTGACTGGAGTAAAAGAAGTCGGTAGCTTCGTTGTGCATACGGCGCGATGCCAGATACAGATTGATACGATCGGACATTGGCGACCGAGGAGGATTTTTCGACGAGGCGCCTACACTGCCATTTGCTCGCAGTGCTTTTCTGCGACGCGGTGTAAAGAGGACGAAGGAGTAGATTCGCAGCCGTATCTCTGAGGGAAGGTCGAAGAACCGAAACGGACCCTGAAATTGAAAGCGTCGAGCCTTGCGATTTTGTTTCACTTTCTTGGAGTCATCTTGATCAAGATGAACCTTCTCCAAGGCGTTGGAAAGACTGTCAGAAACCATGCTGGGTTTCATGTAGGGAGAAGTCTAGCGCAAAAATGAAGGAGAAAAAATAATACACGGCAAAATTCTATCAGAATATGTGTGAAAAAACCAAATTTCTTGCGTTCATCCCATTCTAACCGAACTCGTGAATTAACATGCTGATACAGATGCAATCAGGCAGTGACATCAAACCACCATTTAGCAGAAGATATGGATTTGTTTCCCATCAACGGGGCTGCAGTCGCACAAATTTATTCGCTGCAGCTCTTGGGGACAGGATATTGGTCTCCCCAGTTAATACAACCCAGCAAACATCGAAAGGTTTGCTGAGTCAAATTTACCGTCTGGGTGTTCAACTTTCATAATTGGAGAAAAAAAAGAAGAAGAAAGGAGAAGAAGAAAACGGCGGAAGGCGAAAGATTTTAAAAGGCGGGCGGGTCGGGAATGACGCACGGGGTTCTTCCGGGCCGCCGTAGCGCAGCAGCCGCAACTTTTCCGCTCGACGCCATCGATTGCTTCCTCGGACCTCGACAAGTCAGTCTGGAATTCCAGGACCCTCTTGACACCGTGTTTCTGTCCCATTGCCTTGTCCTCTAGAAGGCCAACTGCCTCTACTCCCCTTGATCGTCGCGCGGAGCATGAGTGCGCTGTTTCCTTAATCTATACATTTTTTGTCTATAATTTAATGCCCTTTCTTGTTCATCATGCTTAGCCGTGCAGTATTACCTCTAACGAGGCCCAATGTCCTCGCCTCCACACTCCGTGTTTCGGCGCTTCCTGTCTCCCATTCGCGATTCTATGCGAAGGTTGGCAAGCCTAAGGCTCCCTATAACATTCCCGATTCCGTGAAGCCTTCCAAACCCGAACAGCCGGCAAACTCTTCGCAACAAGAACCGTGGTCGGAGCCTGAAGCCAACACCGAATCTCAGCGATCGCAAGCTGTAAGCCACTGTCTCTACATATCTAACACATAGATAGTGTTAGGTCTAAGCTGATTGCCATTCGAATTAATCCAGCCCGAATCGGAGCCAACGCCTGCTGAGAAGGAAGCCGCCCAGAAACCACTCCCCGACCTTACGCAGGGAATTCCCTCCACCCTTGCTGCAGAAATCGAAGCTCGCTCCAAGGGCCGTGGACAGGCTTCCCTAAACCTCACCGAGGACCCCTCGCGCTCCGAAGAATACACAGACGATGGTCGCGACGGCGACATCCCCAAGAACGGCTACGAGTCTTCGCTCGATCGCCGAAGGGCCCGCATGGCCAACCTGATGTATGTCCTTTTCCTGATGGCCGGTGCTGGAGGAGGTGCCTACCTGGGACGGAACTGGGATACCGAAGAAGAGGAGAGAGCCCACCCAGAGACCCCTTCGGGCTGGGGCTTCGGACTCTGGTACAACCGCATCAAGGCCCGTTACGGCGACATCACAAGCTACTACAAGGATCCTGCATTCCCCAAGCTCCTTCCCGACGAGGATCCCATGATGCGCCAGCCTTACACTCTGGTTCTGAGTCTGGAGGACTTGCTTGTGCACAGCGAATGGAGCCGTGAGCATGGATGGCGAGTTGCCAAGCGACCTGGTGTCGACTATTTCCTCCGCTACCTCAACCAGTACTACGAGCTTGTCCTCTTCACCAGCGTGCCCAGCATGATGGCAGACCAGGTTCTGCGTAAGCTTGATCCCTACCGTATCATCCGTTGGCCTTTGTTCCGTGAAGCTACCCGGTACAAGGACGGCGAGTACATCAAGGTATGTGGTTCCGATACTCAAATGATGCGATCCTGATGACTAACGACGACGATTAAACAGGATCTTTCCTACCTGAACCGTGACTTGTCTAAGGTGATCCTGCTCGATACCAAGGAGGAGCACGCTCGTCTGCAGCCCGAAAACGCCATCGTTCTTGACAAGTGGCACGGTGACCCCAAGGATAAGACCTTGGTTGCCCTGATCCCCTTCCTCGAGTACCTTGCCGGTATGGGCGTCGAAGACGTCCGCCCCGTCATGAAATCCTTCGACGGCACCTCCATCCCAATCGAGTTTGCCAAGCGTGAGAAGGCCATGCGTGAGCGATTTGAGAAGGAACTCGCCGAGGAGCAGAAGAAGAAGCCTAAGGTCGGAATGGGTAACCTGGCCTCTGCCCTCGGACTGAAGTCCAACCGCACCCTTGACGGTGAGCAGTCTCCCTCCGAGGGTCTCGCCCAGGGTAAGATGCTTTGGGACCAGATCCGTGAGCGCGGCCAGAAAAACTACCAGATGATCGAGAGCGAGATCCGCGAGAACGGCGAGAAGTGGCTGGCCGAGATGGCCGCTGAGGAAGAGAAGGCCCGACAGGAGCAGATGGACGCAATGAAGGGCTCCTTCACTGGCATGTTCGGTGCCGGTGGTAAGAAGGAGTAAATTCGTTTTTGAAAGGATTTACGACGCTTATAGAACCCCCGCCTCCCTCTCCTCTTTTTCTTCCTATTCATCATCATGCGTCTTTGTTATCTTTTTTCCCAGTGGTGGGGTTACGATTAGAAGGGTTCTTTGGCTCTTGAGCATCATGGGTGACTGTAAAATAGCATTATTTGGTTCTTCGTCGGTTTTGTATAAATTGAAATATAGTTTAATGTCTGCAAATGGGCCGGTTGAATTTCTATTGTAAGTTGTTGATCAGTGTGTTTGCCGTGGTGTATTTAATGCATCATACCAGGAATTCCCTGAAGAATCAAACCAGTGAGCTGAATGTTGAATTGTAGAAGCAGTATTTACAATGGGTATATGTTCCAGCAAAGTCTCCCTTCCCTTAGCGCTAAATTTGCCAGTTCAGTTCTAAAAAGACGGTGGGCATATATGGATCACCCTAAGTTTACATCCTGAAAAACGGAAACATCCCAAATTCCCGTCATATCGAACGGGAACCCATCCATGGTGCCGAACGTCCCGGAGATAGACATCATGTCGTCAACAATATCGTTATTCGTCTGCGTCTCGGGCAGCGAGATCGCCGCCGGGTTGACCAGTCGGTTATCGGGCTGTCCGATGCCATTGAAGCTGGAGTCAGCAGGGCTGCCGTTCCCGGGGAGTCGGTTGAGGATGTGCTCGCAGTGGTCGAGACACATGTCGGCTACGTCCCAGTCTTCTTCCTCGCGGACACGGCGCAGGATCGTCCGCAGGGTTTCGACGTTCGCGAGACAGGAACGGGCGACTTCGCCGTCGGTGGTCTCGAGAGCGCTGCGGACAAGCAGGGTGGCTGTTGATGTGAGGTGGAAGGCGCTGTCTGTATATGGGATTAATTATTGAAGGATGTGGGGAGGGGAAGGTAGGCAAATGAGGACATACAAGGAAGCCAGAATTCTTTAAAGTTCTCCTTCCGGAGAGATGAGATGAATTGGACGATTTCTTCGGCCGACCTGCGACATTCGGTTTGGAAATAGCGACGGGCTTCGGGGTTTTCGGTCTCTGCGTTGTTGACCTCCTGTTGTCTCGTGTGTTAGATTTCGAGGCGGACTTTTAGAACCAAGTGAGAGATGAAACTTACGGTGACCTCGACCCGGCTGACGAGCATTTTGACAGCCAAAAAGCCCAGGTGCAAGCTACTCGTCCCGGATATGCGATCCTCCGACGGGTTCACGGGAATTCTCAACCAGTCAGGTAGAGAGTCTTCCCACAGATCGAGATCCGTTCGAATTTGCCGGATCTTCTTGGATGTTTCGCGGGGCTGGCGCTGTTGAAGGCCATAGACAAGGGGTAACAACTCCCCCAGGATTTCCGTCAATCGGCAGAGTGCAATGTGACAGTGGGCGGCTCGCACACGCTCGGTGGTGCGCCCAGCCTGCGGCAACAAGCCATCGATAGTGGGCAAAGGAACATCGTATTGATTCTTAGCAATTTGAGGAGGCACGCCGTGCCCAAAACTTCCCCTAATAGGATGCATTAGCAGATATGAAACAAGGATGGGTTGAATTAGCTTCACCAGCGATCATGAATTACAACACCCCACCAAAGGCGAATGCGATTGTTTTTCTCCCGCTCAGACATTTTCCAAAGACACGGATCACGGTTCAGCCCAAGACAATGCGCAAGCGAAATCATCCGACCGCAACTGATGGCATTACCGGTCATAGAGAATATCGGTCGCCCGGTCAAGTCAATAAGTGCTGCGGTGATGGTAGATAGCCCTGGAGCTGAGAATTCCTCGTGGAGGGCAGCCACGGTCATGTTGACTGCGTATCGAACATCCGGCTTGGGGTGACAGGCGAGTTTCGGAGTATGTTTCCAATAGACAAGTGACATGGAATAAACCTGACATAGCATAGAAGCCGGTGGTTCGCTTGGCGAATCTGAATTGTAGGCCTCCCAGAAGCTTTCCCCGTCAAATATGGGAAATGCTACGTTAAATCGGTCTAGAAATCTGGACGGTCATGTTAGTACGGTAAATAGCCGAGGGAAACCACGAGAGGCGTACAGTCGCACTAAGTCATGCCTGAAAGGCCCAAGAATCTGTTCAAGAATCTCCTTTTGATTCTCCCCCGGCGGGATTCCCCGTCGCATACCCTTCCTCCGTCTTGAGATGGTGGTGTAAAGGATCGGTTTTCTCGGGTCATTTGAATAGACATTATACGGATGATTTTTGGGTGTCTCGGATTGATTCGACGTCTCTGGAGGCATAAACTTCTCGATAACCTGGGCGTCATCGGCCACGACTGGACCGACAATCTGAACGGATTCGTTATGCGGGTCCTCGTCCCCCTGTCGCCTGGACTCACTTCCCCGGCTGTCCACCGCCGAAGAGGCCCTGGGCCGAGTAGCGGTGTCATCCAGCGCGCGAACGGGGTGCGGGGGAGAGTCACTTTCAGAAATGCGCTTGCGCTTCTGACTGGGAGCCAGGCTTTCAGCCATCGGATCGATCGTCCACCCTTTCGAAGGGGATCCATTGGGGATCGGAGGATCCTGGCTGGGTTCTTCCTGATAATGGCAATCGGCGCCTTGAACCCGACACAACAGACATGATTGACCGGGTATGTCTACCGTACACCGGGACTTGCGCTTTCTACATAAGTCACAAGCCCGGACTTTGTGCGATCTGTAGGGCCGCGCGCCTGCGTTGAACCCCGGCGACCCATGTTTCTGGGATGAAGAGCCATTCTGGACCGTCGCGGGTGGCATGGTGAGGCTTCGTCCCCTCAACAATGGTTATCGTCTTCCCCAAGCCGTCTTCATGAGCTGCAAGAGGGCCAATTCAAGGTGTTCACGCGTACGCGTGCGTCCGGTGGGATTTCTCCGAGACCGACGGAGATTGAGGAGTGAGTGGAGAGAGTTGATAAGGGCCGAGCTTCGGCATTAATCAATGAGGGTTGATCGATAGGTCAGATTAGCGCAGAGACCAACGCGGGCAGCATTGAAACGGGGGACCGTCTACTAGGGCAATCGCGCAGACACGCGCATAGTCAGACACTGCAGGACCCGGGGAACAGCCCACGGCCAAATTCTTATTGGAGTTAAGAACGCGGAGAAGGAGAAGAAGAAGAAAACGAGATGAATTCTCGAGACTTAGTCATCGATCACGGAGGGCTTCCCGACCGCCAAGACGTGGGGTGCTGAGTCAGCCACGTGTCCAGCCCGTTCGGGAATAGTCTCGGCCTTCAGCGCTAAGTCGCTAATGACTGTCGGCCTTCTTGGCGTCCTTCCTTCGTCCTCGTCGGCGGTCGCTGAGGAATGGAATCTTGCTTCCAGGTAAGACCTGGTCAAGATAAGCCTAAGCCTGGATGCTTTGACTCTCTTTGCGACCGCCTTTTCCCAATACCCCTTACTTTCGTCTGCCTCGACACAACACGAGAAACTTTTACCCCTCGATGGTTTCAGTCGGCGCACCCACTCCAGTCAAGATCACCGTTGCACCCGAAGCAACCAGACACAGCCACCGACGCCGCTAGTTGGCGCTTCCGTTCTTCCACAGGCAACCAGGGAATCCTGCAAAACTCTTGCTCCTGAGTCTTCTCCTGGGAACATTGCTGAATGTGCGCCATTGAACCTGGGAATGTATTGGCCCAAACCAATGTAGACTCCTATGTGCTGATCATTGACCATGGAGGAGGATGTTCGGTTGCCCTACGCGGAGCAGCTTGACGGCTGTCGGATCGACCATGAACAGCCCGACAAGGCTGTCTCTGACCCGCAACAGAATGGCTCGCGTGAGAAAGGCCAGGGACGGACAAATGAGCAGAGCTCACCACCCTTCTACCGGTTACCTCGCACCGTCATTGAGCAGTAAGTCTGATCTTTCTCTCGATCTTTCTTTTTCTCTCTTTTCTTTCCCCTGTCCTGTTTGCTCGTATAGTTCCCAGCGGCATTAGCGCTGCGGGGACGCAACCGGTCTTTCGCGTCGGTGATTAATTAACCGGTCCTCTAGCATCCTCTACCGCGTTGACGCCAATATCTTTGCATCCCTAACCCTCTTGAATCGAAAATGGCGACGGATTTCCGACTCGCCTCAACTTTATGCCTATCACCTGGCTCGCTGCCCATCTTTCGCCCTGACGCAGAAGGCCACCGCGGTCACGACCCTTCCAGACGGCCTGGCAAACCTGAAACGCTGTTTCCAGGCGGAAATTCGGCGCAATGCATTTGACGTCTTTCTGCGACCTCGGAAAACATTGATCAAACTCATCTCGACGTCTATGAGCTCCTCGACGCCTTTCCCACAGGGTGAAGCTTTCCGGTTTACTTTCTCGCCCAATGCCCAGCTGGTTCTATGCATCAGCTCCTCGCGAATCGTGGTCATCGACGTGGCGACTGGTCCGGCTGTTGTAAGACATGAGTTGAAGACTTCACGACGTCCGTTAGATGCTGCTATCTCGGATGATGGTGCCCTTCTTGCTGTGGTGTCTTCCAGCCACCAGGTTCACGTCTATACTCTTTCCCCTCTCGAGGCAAAACATATCCAGGAACTTCAGTTGAATGATGTACCGCGAACGTTAGCACTCTGTCCAATGGGGGGAGTACTTGCTATCGCATACAATGACCGGATTGAGGTGTACGCCATTGGAGAGGGGGCCTTGGCAACGGAACGACGAGCCGTCCGCTGCAATGGAGTCGATTCGCTGTCGTTCTCGTCTGATGGGGTCATGTTACTTGGTTCTTGCAGTGGTAATGATGATAGCGAACTCGTTACCATCACCGTGCCGTTTTACACGGAGCCGGACTCCGATTCTGCACGAGACGCCCAAATTCGAATGTGGACAACCCAGATACTCTTCCCAGAACTCATCCAGGGTTATACTCATGCATGCCTGCTCCCAATGCATGCCGAGGGTGAGGGTAACTGGGTCCTTGGATTTGACAAGGAGATTGGAGCCTTTCGATCTATCGGGGCCAACAATGCAAACTCTGGTACGACGTATTTTGTGAGCCCCATGTCTCCATGTGGATCGCAAGAATCCCCGCCCGCTATGCTGCCAACGGTCGATTGCCAAGGCGAGCTTGCTGCCTTGGGATTTCAGGAAGCCGGATTGTGGGTGTATGGGCTACCAGATCGCCTGGACATTGCTCCCGCCGCGTCCTCTGCTGCAGGACGAGCCACGGGGAATGATGGCGAGGATTCCCGGGAGTTAGAGACTTTGGCTTTCCCGGGACAGGATAGTTCGACACGGCTACAGCAGTCCATTTTGAGGCCAAAGATGCTTATCAATGGCCATAAAATCAGCGAGGTGCCTGGAATCGCCGCTGCCCGTTGGGTACAGCAACTCGACGGCGCGACGACCCACCGTAGGCTAGTGGCGGTGGCCCCCGGCGGCGTTAATCCCCCGAGCTTTGGCGAGGAAGATGTTCCGGTAGATGGAGGACGGGTGCTTCTCTTCGACTTTACACGGTCCGCTAGCGACGGAGATGTGACCGAGCTCAGCATTGAGATCGGAGAGGCCGAGCCTAAGATGCTGAACGAACCAAATGCTAGCATGGATACTGCTGTTGAATTAGAGCGAAGAAGGACACGATTGCAACGTGCCAATCCTCTTCGTGTACGGCATGCTGCTCGCGAGTCATATCCTGCTGCCTCTCCCACGTATCAAATCGCTCCGTTGAATTTGCGTCGCAATAGCTCCTACTTTTCTGGCTCCTCGAACGAGGCCGGAGAGGGCGAATTTCCCCCAATTCCAGATAGCCCCTATGATAATACTCAACCTCGGTCTCAAGACACATTGCGCCGTGCCGCTACGGCTGCGGCCTCAAGCCGAGGACGGTACAATGCGAGGTACCGAGAGGAAGGCCGTCGGATGTACGACGACAGGCGTGTCCCTCCGATCTTCCAAGTTCCTCATGAAAGCGACGCGGACAATTGGGTCCCTCCGCCGCCCCCGTACTCCCGCGAACCCGACGGGCCGCTGCCGGAGAGCCTCAGGCGAACTCTTCTTCCCACGGGAGCTAGTGCCTCGTCGCCTCAGGTTCACAGATCTCAAACAACCCGTCAAAGTACCACAGAGGAGACGTCGACTCTCTCCTCCTTACAAAGACTAGGCACTATTACCGGTTCTAGGTTCACCTCGCGCGCGAGAAGAAACACGCGTGATTCCGACGACCAAACTCGACGGCATAGCAGTTTTATGCGCCGGAGAACTAATTCGGGAAGCCGCTTTACGCAGAACGTCGAGGAACCCGATGTGCCCGCGGTGCCTCCATTACAAGGGCTTGGCAGCACCCCGCAGCGACCGCAAACCGCCGGTCATATCTCATCACTGCCGAGTCGCGACGATGTTCAGGTAGCTTCCACGGCTGAGATCTCACAAGACCCGACGCAGGCGACCCCACGTCAAGCAGATCAGCGTGAACCAGATCCGGGTCACTCTGCCGAAGAAGATTTGGAGGGCCAGGAAGATACTGTGCCTGCCCTTCCCACAACGGGACCTAATCTAAACTATCCATTCTCTCTCTCGTCGCCTAACCTCCAGGCCTTTGAACCCCAGTACGAGTCTCCGGAGATCATGAGGTATACATGGCTACGCCCTGGGCAACGTAGATCGATAGACCGACGTTCGCAATCCCAGGATCTTCGGATGTCAACAGCAAACATTGTGCCCTTGAATCGTCGAGCCTCCACTGACCCAACTCTTTCTTTGAGCTCCGAGCCATCCAATGATCTCTGGAGAAGACGGATCGAAGAGTGGAATGATCGAACTATCCACGAGAGAAGCAAGAGGCGGACTAAATGTGTCGTGATGTAGACGGATGGAGCGGTCTGTTTTGTTTCATAGTTAAGACATGCTTCTTGTGTATTTTGTCCATACCTTCTGTCTTTGAAACTTGCTTTTGTTGCATATACCCAGGTGACGTATGTGGATGTGGATCGTAGTATTAGATTGGTTTGAATTCACTCGAACTGAATGCCGCAATTGATGCCACTGTTTCAAGCCGTAGCACCGTAGTCAGGTCTAGGCCATCGTCGGCAAGTCCATACGAAAGGCAAGCTTCACCCTGCTCCATCCTGGCCAATGCGTTGGTGAAGATGAGTCAGATCTAATGACGAATCCCCCCATTTATCTCTATGGTATGAGGTGCTCCAGCATAAGTAAACAGACCCTTATACCTCGACACAACATAACCCCCCACCTACCGGTCAGCATATATCTCCATTTCCTCTACCCCTTCTATCATCTTCACTTACAATTCCTACCCAATCGACATGCAAGCCATCCGTCTCCACCCCTCCGTCCCCCGACCCTTCTACTCCCTACTCCCCCACCAACCCAGCCCCCGCTTCAGCCCTAACCCTCGACACCAACATCCCCATCCCTCAACCCTCCAATCCCGACGAGATCCTCATCCGCGTCAAAGCCACCACAGTGGTCCGCGACGCCCTCACATGGCCCGAGACCTACGCCCACGAGTACGCCATCCCGGGCCACGACCTCGCCAGCCTTGGCAGCCGTTCTCTCCTCCAACAACCACCCATTCAAGCTCGGCGATGAGATTTTCGGCATGGCGCATGCCGATCGAGGGTCCGCGTCTGAGTACGTGCTCGTCAAGGCGGACGAGATCGCGTTGAAGCCTGCCAAGCTGTCGTGGGAGGAGGCCGCCTATGTGCCGTTGAGCGCGCAAACGGCCTACGAGGCGCTCTTTATGCATGCTGGTGTTCCATTGCCATCCCTATCGGCATTTGCATCTGTACTTGAGTCTGACTCTCATTATGGGGCTAAGACGCCAACGAACACCCAGAACCAGACCATCCTCATCACCGGCGCCGCCGGCGGAGTGGGAATCTACCTCGTCCAGCTGGCTCGTCTGGCCGGTCTACATGTCGTGGCGGCGAGCAGCTCGAATGCGCGCAATGCGTCGTTCCTGCGCGATCTAGGCGTCCACGAGACGTTCGAGTATACGGATCTTCTTCGTGCAGGTCGGGATCGGATAAACACAAACACAGATCCAGATCCAGACACAACGTACGATATCATATTCGATACAGTCGGCGGGGACGTGTTAGCTGGGTGCTGGGACTTGGTGAACCCGTCCTCGGGGTGTCTGATTTCCGTGGAGTCGGCGAGTTACGATTTCGTCAGGGAGCATGCGGAGAAGGTCGCCAGGACGGGGACAGGGACCGGGAAGGGAAATGGGGTCAAGTCCTTATTTTTTATCGTGCAGGGGAGCAGTGCTGCGTTGGCGGAGTTGGCGCGTTTTGCGGATGATGGGAAGCTGAGGGTTTTCGTACTGGAACGGTATCCTCTTAAGAGGGCTGCTGAGGCGTATGAGAGGGCGAGTGGACGGGGTGGGATAGGGAGAGGGAAGATTGTTCCGACGTTTTGATTGATGTCCTCTCCGGCTCTGTTTATCTGTTCTGACAAGTTGCACAATCGATTAAAGTCAATTATTTCATTCACTAATTAATTACCCTATTACTCCACAAGAGCACATTTTTCATTCTTAGCTATCATCACCAGCATCACCACCCTTCGAACCTCCAAACTTATTCTCCACCTGCTCCTTCGCCTTATCAGCGGCCGATGAGGCCTGGTCTTTGCCTTTGTTGTAGTAGTCGTTGGCCTGGTTCTTGGCGTTGTCAACAGCCTGGTCTATTGAAATCGGTTAGCTAGGGGTCCTTATCTCGTATTGAATGAGAGCTCAAGGATGGGGCTGGGTTGAGTTGAGTCAGGACTTACCACCACCGAACTTCTCCTTGGCCGAGTCGATGGTCGACTGGAGGGATGCTTTGAGTTTGTCCATTCTGCGTAGGTTAGTTTTGGTGGGCATTACTGGGAGAGGAGGGTAGAGAGAGCGAACCTGGTAGGTATGTAGGTAGATATGTACGTCTGGCACTGTGTATGGAGAGGTTTATTGTAGATGAAGGAGTGGGGGGTATTTAGGTCTAGTATCGGACAGAGATGGCTCATTTTATAGAGCCGACAACAAATGAATTACGTCTATGAGTCTCGTCCCTCCTCAAAAATGGAACATCGTGTGCGTCTAGACTGTGGGGAAAAATTACGTGCTGGACATACATAGCAGCAGGAGTGGATGATGTAACCGCGGTGGAGGATTTCCGAATGCAGGTGGAATACACTTTGGCTTGTCCACTGGTTGTGACGGGTAGATAGGAATAAGAGTATAGAGAATAGATAGAGAGGATCGTATGCTTTGATTGATGGTGCATGGTTAAAAGAGGATAAAACTTGAGATAGAATGAGTGGATTCACAGACATACAAGCTAGGGTATAATCAATATCAAACAGGTCTATAGTGCTTCAAAAAGCAAAAAAGAAAAGCACAGAAATTAACAACCTCCTCCGCCTCCACCACACCCTCCGCCGCCGCCGCCGCCGCCGCCGCCGCCGCCGCCGCCTCCTCCACATCCTCCTCCTCCTCCGCACCCACCACTACCGCAACCACCACCACCGCTGCAGCCACCTGCCGCAGCGCAGCTCCCAGCCGCGGCTACACCCCCGCAGGTTCCGGCAGCGCAGCTCCCATACGCCCCCGGAACGGTGTTCATGCAGCTCGGATCCGCGGCGTAGGCGCCAGAATGAACGCCAGGATCGCATTCATACGGCGCGTAGTATGGGACCATGACCGGGAAGCCCCATACGACGGGAACATACGCAAGGCCATCGTCCGCCGCCCGCTGCTCGCGTTTCTTGCCGTCCTTGGACTCCCGCTTCTCGGCGCGACGACGGGCCTTTTCGTAGTTACTGCGCAGCTTCAGGAACTTGACTTGTCGGGAATCGACGTGGTTAGTTGTTGTCGTGGGTCGGACAGCATTATGTGTAGAGATATGCGGATTTTTGTCCGGGTGAGACGAAATATCGGGCCGATCGTGCAGTTTGACAGCCTCCTCGCGGGCCCTGGACGTAGCGCTGGTGACGAAGAGACCGTCGCGCATGTATGGGGCGCGAATGGCTTCGCAGTACCAGCAGGTACATTCGCTGTAGATTTCCCCAGCGGTGAGTTTCTTATACATTTTGCTGGTCCATTCGAAGCCATCCGAGAGCTTTTCCTCGTCAACTTTGTCGTCGTGGTCAATGAAAACGGGGTACCGACGCGCTTCGTTGGTGGTGAGGAGAGAATATGTATAGTATCTCGACGGAGAAAGTTGGTGCGTGTGCCAGGCGAGATCGACATCGAGAGTGGGGACCGCCATATGTCGTGGGTTGGCTGCCATGATCTGGAAGAATACGCGGTATTTCTTGATCAGTCGCCCCATGGTAGCCTTGACTGTCGGCGAGTGAAGCCAGTCGATGTTGTCCATTTTCTGCACAAAGGTCCCCTGTCGAATGACAGCCCCGACCAAGTCCAGGGCGAATGGACTGAGGTTGTCCCAGTAGCGGGACATCATTCGGCGAAAGGCCATCTTCTCGATTGGCAGCAGGAGGCGATTGCTGTTGCTATCACGCATGACCTTTTTGTCGAGGAGCCTGGATATGATCTTGTTTCGCAGGTCTCCTACAGATTTGCATTGCCTCGAACTGGCATCGGTGTACCACAGCAGTTCACGACTAATGGCTTTGACCAGGCGATTAGGGAAGCACCACTGAGTCTCGCGCCTGCTTCTTGGATCCTTGATGGACTCCGGGTGACCTCGATTGTTGAATAACGCGCCGGGCATAGGTATATCCATCGCGACTAGGCTGGCAATATCCTGTCTGAATTTTTCGACCCTCAATTTTTCATGGTCGATTTCATAGCCGCATTGCGGGCATGCTTTTATAAAGCCCTTGTCCGCGAACCCCGTCCAATCTTCGAACATCTTGCCCACCGGTCCAGTGACCACTCCTTCAGTCCAATGAACAGGCACGCGGCCTGTGCAGGAGGGACATTTCACCATCACCTTCGACGAGTTATGTAAATTGTCCCACGCAAACCCCGTCTTCGCTGTGAACGTAGACCTCGCTTTGAGACCTGGATCGTATTCGAAGTTCTTGTTTCCGATGCAGGCATTTATGGCTTTCCAGGGAAAGCCGGTCGCCCAGAAACTCATTTTTCCATCCCGAAGGCAATCCTCGAGAAAGGACCTAGGGTTCAACATATGGGCATGCCAGACCATTAGAACATCTGTATGAAAACGCCTATTAGCAACTGATAATCCAACGCACTGTATCGCGTACCCAAACGAGAGTAAATTTATGGTACTCACCAAGAGGAGGTAGTTTTTCCGGGGACCACACGAGCTGTTTATGGTTTTCAGTAATGGTGTTGTAGCTCTTGCTGTGAAAGTCCTCGACGCTGATCGTTGAATGGGTGGGAGCAACGCATGTCTTCCACCAGACTGCATAGCGCTCAACGGCTCGGGCTGTATACACAGCCCATCGTTTCTCTTTCACTCGAGCCCGCGCCTCGTCGATCAGTTGCTCGAAAACGCTTGGATTGGGGTCACGGATACAGAACAGATCCTTGATGCCACCGATCGTGTCGCGCAGGTCGGCAAGGGCAGCTAAAAACTTGAGATGGGCAACGCACTCATCCGGAGTCACCGTAGTGTAG
Source organism: Aspergillus affinis (assembly GCF_023601865.1). Classification (NCBI taxonomy): domain Eukaryota; kingdom Fungi; phylum Ascomycota; class Eurotiomycetes; order Eurotiales; family Aspergillaceae; genus Aspergillus; species Aspergillus affinis. The sequence continues at coordinate 26,979 of NW_026515881.1, read as the reverse complement.
AGGGCCGGCCCAGCGCTTGACGCGAGGTCTAAAGGTGGAATGGTCGCCTCAGGTTGCTGATCGATCTGATCGTAGGACGGGGGACTGTCGCCAGAAACTTTCTTCATGTTGCTTAACTGGATATGGAAGTTTGTGTTGGAGATATACAACGTGTGTGTGTGTGTGTGTGTGTGTGTGTGTGTGTGTGTGTGTGTGTCTTCTCTAGAGGTGGATTGTAGGGTCCGTATATAGACCTCTGAGGCCCTACCTACCGAAGGCCTCCACTAAGATAATGGAAGGTCCTGGTATAATAAGCGGAGCTGCGTGGGCAACCTCTCAACGGTTTGAATATTCATAAGTTTAGTGTTAATTGGGTATGATGGGTTACAACACATTCTACGGAGGCGGGTGACAAGGGACCTTATATATCGAAGTCTGTCAGATAATAGCAGCAAGTCACGAAGTCATAATACGAGGTCCATGGATGGAGCTAATCAAATCCAGGGGAATTTTGTTGGCTAGTCTGTAGTGAAGAACAAGGCGGTGCGCGCAAGGGGTCAAGCTTCTATGTTGCCCGACAAGCATTGACTCGTATCTCTTGTCCGAGACCCGATGTTCATACGCGGCAAGGCTGACAGGGCAACGAACACTGCCTCGGATGAACCCCACGATGTCATTCCATCGACGTCACGCCGGAAGCGATCGTTGACCAATCAGGCAGGGATCGGAGGACCTGATTTCGTCTAGGGTTGCTTATTGGTCTGGTTTTGGATGGCGGGAGTTTTCTGGAAGACAAAACACCGCGAAAAAGATGGAGTAGTTGCTTTGCAGCTGGCGGTGCATACTGGAACGGGATAAAAGAAGGGGGAGCTTCGGACCATCACCGTGCGCCTTGCACAAGAAAAGATCCTGATCCGCGGCTTAGTCAGACCCACTCGGGCACGTGGCTGCCTCAGGCTCTTTATCATCACGTGGGCCCACATCCGCACCACGTGACAGCGAGATCGGATTTCTCGCCTTCCCCCACTCGTTACTCATCGAGGGGCCTGAAGACGTTCGCTGCACCTGCCCAAACGCTGTTCTCGCTTTCGATCGGTCAGAAAGACGCCGGCAACCGATTCTGCGGTATCTTCTTTGCCTGACGCCTTGCTCCATTCCCGTTCTGGCGGATCTGCGTGGTGGTGAGCCACTGGCGAACAATTTTTTTCGATAATCTATTCTTAGTTCCGCAAATCGATCGGGTCCTTTTCCTGGTCAGCAGCTTAACCTGGCGTCGTTCGGAGGATCACCCAGCGGAATCGGAGGCGGGGGTCTGCAGGGGGACAATCTGGAACTAAGCCCAGGGAATAATGCTTCTGCTGCCACCAGTCCCGTGATGGGAGGTGCTGGCCATCCTTCGGTCTCAGCTACTGGCGGACCCGACGTGGGACCGGCCAGGAAGCGCAATGTCACCGTCGCCGGCTTAGATAGTTCCCCCGGCAGTGTGGATGTTGATGACATTGATGACATCGATAGTCGTGAGGAGAAGAAGAGACAGCCTGTAAAGCGTGCCTGCAATGAATGCCGGCAACAGAAGGTAAGCCTTCCCTCTGTCTCTCCTCCCCAGTTCCTTTCTGTGTTTCTGTCCTGGTGATCCCTGTCTAATTCTCAATTGCTCTGTTGCTGCAGCTTCGTTGTGATGTGAGCCAAGACCCGTGGATGGACTGTTCCCGATGTCGTCGTCTGAGGCTCGATTGTAAAATTGAATCCAACTTCAAACGAGTTGGCAAGCGAAGTCGGAATGCGGAGATGGAACGAGAGATTGTCGCGTTGAGGAAGCAGATTGCCCATGCGCAGGCAAACGCTACTGCAACGCTGCCTCCCCATCCGCCGTCGTCTCTTCCAACGACCCAGCATACTCCTAAGCAAGACCCCTCCACCCAAGTCAGCCCGGTCGCGATGTACCATACACCCTCTGCTATATCCTCGGACCAGTATATGGGCTCTCACGAGGCCGTTGCGTCCCTTCTGGATCTTCGTTCGGGCTTCGATGGCTCGAACTATATGCGAAATGGAAACCATCACTTCAAACGGATCGAGGATGTTGCTGTGGTGCCGGAGAGAGTGACGGAGTTATTTGATCTGTAAGCCTCGGTGGAATTCGGCGTATTGGAGACGCGCTTCGCTAACATTGAATAGGTTCTTCACATTCCATCACCCATTCCTCCCCTTCCTTGACCGTGCACAGTCGCCGGAGGACTACTATAATTCCTGCCCGTTGCTTTTCTGGACCATCATCAGCGTTGGCGCACGTCGGTATACGGCAGACACCCACCTTCTCAACTCTCTCGCAGGTCCTGTCTCACGATTGGTATGGAGCACGCTAGCGGATATCCCGCAAAGCTACCATGTTGTGAAAGCTCTATGCTTGCTTTGCACGTGGCCATTCCCCATTAGCAGCACCTCCAATGATCCCACCTTTATGCTCTGTGGCATGATGATGCAGGTTGCCATGCAGCTAGGTCTACATCGGCCCTCACATACGCAAGATTTTAGCAAGTTCCGGGTCGAATTGATTGAGGAGGAATTGCGAGATAAAGTGAGAACATGGGCTATCTGCAACGTTGTTGCGCAGAGGTATGTCGCTTATAACACCCTTCTGTAGTCGCCGTGACTATGCTGATATACATATAGAGTGGCAACTGGATATGGACAGCCGCCATCCACCTTGTATGACTGGACTTTATCGTCAAGCGACTTGATCGATCCAAACTTTAAATTACCCGAGGGCATTTTGCCTCGACTTGAGATTGAGAAGTTCTGCGACAAAGTCACCAAAGCACTGTACACTAATCGACGTGACCCTGTCGGCCTATGCAGCGACCAAGAAAGGTCATCTCTAATATCATTTCTGTCCCGCGATTATGACGAACTAGAAACTCAGCTTAAGTCGCAGAATGACTGTACGTTCTAAGCTTGATTATCTGTTAATGGACCAGACTAACCTCCGATCAGGTATCACTAACCTCTATCTTCGCGCTTCTAACCTTCATCTCCACCTCTCAGCCTTTTTCGATGACCCTACTGCCAAGAGTTACAGAGAGCGTCTACTTGCGCTGTACGTTGCCACCACAACATTCTTGGAAGCTGCTATGAACTTGGAGACGGAGGTTGGGCCCGTGCTCTCCTATACACCGTATTATGTGTACCAGATGTTGGTTGCAGCAGGCTGCACCTTGCTTAAACTCTCCAGGAGCTTTTTCGCCGCACACATCGACATGGACTACACCAAGGTTCTTTTCAATCGAACTGTTTGGGCTATCCGCGGCGTGTCTGTCTCTAACAACGACCTTCCTGAGCGGCTGGCGGAAGTTCTGGCCCAGATGTGGAGACTGGGAAACGCACCAAGCCCCAAGCCGGCGGACAATACTGAAATGGACGATTCGTTAATGTTGAAGGTGCGATGCCGTATGAGCATGTCTCTGCTTTACGACTCGGTGTGGCGATGGCGCGAGGATGCGCGGACCAAGGGTCGCAACCTCGAAGGTATTTCTCCAAAGAGTTAACCCGTTCTCTGCCAAACTGATACTGACCGTGAAATCCAGCTTATCTCAAAAACCCCACAAACCCGGATTCGAATGTCGACTCATCCGCATCATCTTCGGTTGGAGTACTTCAAACATCTACTTCAACTCCCGGGGTGTCTGCCGCAGATCCAAGCCTTGCTCCTGCCCCCTTGCTCCCGCCAGCTACTCTGGGTGTGCAACCTAACAACGGAGTCGGAGCGCTGCCCAGCGGATTCATGGAGCCCAACTACGAGGTCTTCGACCCATTGAACTGGCTTCTGGATGGCCTAGTAGACCTGCCTTATTCCTCGTACTCCACGATATCAGGGATGGAAACTCAAGGAATTGCCTAGAACGACTCACACTCTTTTCTGTGTTACTACACGAAAGACTCATTGACATAATACCAGTCACTGGGCGTTATTCGATACCTTAATGCGGGGTTAGCGTGATTGATTTGAATTGTTTTGTACCTGTATATATACCAAACAGCGCCGACGCCATCAGATCAGGTGAAAGGGAGCGATGGAGTTTGGATTTCTGCTTTTGTTTGTTGATTGCCTTTTTATATTCTTATATTTATTCTTGATGTCCTCGTCGATACCATGTACGGCCACTCTGCTATGATACTGCTTGAATTTATTTGACTTTTGGGAACTGCTATATGATTGTGGCTTCATTACATTTAGCCGTGGTTGAACCGACCCACCCACCGGGGGAACGGTGGGTGGTCTGCAGCGCAATGGAATTTTCACCGCAAAGGAAGAAATTCGTATTTTTATCATTTTGAAGCCATAAAAACCACCAAACATGCCTAAATCTTGCAAAGTTCGAGAAGAACGTATAAATGAAGCCGCTGAATACGCTCGTTGCAATAAAAATCTCTCTATCGCAAAAGTCGCGCGAGATTTCGATGTTCCCTACCGTACACTCCACGGACGCGTTTCCGAGAATCGATCGCCTCGTACTGCTCGAATCCCACAAAATAAAACGCTCAATGAGTATCAGGAGGAAGCCTTGAAGCGGTGGATCATTCGTATGAATGATCTTTATCTTCCTATCACGATATCGATGGTTGAAGAGATGGCAAATCGGACCTTGCAGCGTACGGGATCGGATCAACGCGTCTCTACAACATGGGCCTATCGCTTCAACCAGAGGCTTCCTGATCATCTCAAATTGGAGAAGGTGGCTCAAAAACCGAAGGAAAAGAAGCGATTGGATGCCGAAGATGTTGGACTGCTTCAATTCTGGTACAATCAGCTCTCCAACGTGCTTAAGGGCCTTCCCGCGCGCCTCGTATACAATTTCGATGAATGCGGTTTTCAACCAGGCAAAGGAAAGCGTCAAAACGTCCTGACTAGGAAAGAAAGAGTTCGTGATCTTACAGAATCTGAGCATTCTGAAAATATTACAGCTCTTGAATGCATCTCTGCAGACGGCTGGATCATGAAGCCGCTTTTTATCTTCAAAGGCAAGAAGTTTATGGAAAGCTGGTATCACGAGGATCTGCCTGACCTCTATACTGCAGTATCAGAAAAAGGCTATATCAACGATAAACTCGCGCTTGAATGGCTTCGCTTATTTCACGAGGAAACCATGGATCGTATAAAAAAAGGAGAAAAACGCGTGATTATCTTTGACGGTCATACTTCGCATAAAACAGTTGAATTTCTTCAACTCTGCGAGACCTACGAAATTATTCCTTTCTGTTTTTTATCTTATACAACGCAGATCTGCCAACCTCTTGATGGGACCCCTTTTCTTGCATATAAACAGAAATTCAAAAAGAACAATAATGAGATATTTCAGTGGACCGGGAAGCCCGGAGATAAAGCAACTTTTTTGAAGGATATCGTGGCCGCGCGCGCGGAAACCTTCAAGCAACGGCGTATACGAGAATCCTTTAAAGAACGCGGAATCTTCCCTCCAAATGGATCGTCAATCATTGAAGCGCTTGAAGATACTCTACCGCCGATTCCGTTGATATCAGCGCCTGATCTTCGGCCGTATGGAGAGACTACGCCTCCTCCGAATCCTGTCTCTTCAGGCGTATTTTAATTGAAAATACGCCTCCACGAAGCTCTATACAGGTTCAAAAAAATGAGAAAAGATCGCTCAGGTCTTCGCGAGCGAGGACTTGACCCCGAAGGTCAAACACAACCTTGAGCGTATCCTACACCATGCGAAGATTCAATGTGAAGATCTCGCGAATACGATCACTACTCTTCAACGAATAGAGGCGCTTTCGGGCCCGCGCAAAACGACTAAACGAGAAGTAAAGGCCTTTCGGATAGCAGAATATTGAGTGTAAAGGATGCAAATGGCTCTATCGCGAATAGAAGGGCGAAAGAGGCTGCCAGCAAGGAGAAGAAGTTGAGTAAGGTGTATAAAGAGAAATACGCCTGTTTACCGCCTCAACTTGCAGTCCCTGATGCAGAATCGCCTACTGATTGTATTGATAATATTGCTTTTTACGATCCTCTACGTGGTTGATTGATATATTCAAATTAATACGAATTGCTTCATTTCTTCCTTTGCGGTGAAAATTCCATTGCGCTGCAGACCACCCACCGCCTTCCGCCGGTGGGTGGGTCAGTTCAACCACGGCTAGTGTTACTTTCTAGGCGGTGGAAATCTGCCATAACTAATTAACTTAGTTAACCAGTCGAGGCTACGTCATCGGATGACCGTCAGCTCTTCTTGAGCTGGACTACCTACCCTAACATACCATATCTACTACATAACACATCCATCCCACAAACACCAACACATAACGAAATAGAATCAACTCTCCATAAAAATATATATACATATACACCTCCACACCTACACCAAAGAAAAGAGAAGAGAAGAAAAGAAAACCTCCGAGAGCAACAATGACCTCAAAGTACAAAATCGCCCGACCCCTAAACGCCGGCACAAAGCAATCACTCAAAAAGCCAACCCAAACGCCAACCTTTACAGGCAAACGCGCCTCTCCCTCTACATTCCCCTCGCTGAACCCAAGCGCCCTCCCCGCATCGGTCTCTTTCCTTCCTCCTCGATCCACAGACGACGGAACGGATCCGCACACGCCAACGGAATCGTTCTCGACGGCGCGCACGCAGGAGATAGACATTGTTGGGGAGGCGGGGCAACCGTTTCTTGATCCGGTAGTTTGGGAGGGGATAAAGAAGGTCGGGGAGATCAGGAGCAGGGATAAAGAAGGGGACGGGGACGGGGACGGGGGTGAAGAAGGGACAAAGACAGGGAGGAGATTAGGAAGGAAGGAGGCGGAGGAGGAAGAGCGGAGGAGGAGGGAGAGGGAGGCGGAGTTTGGGGGGATGGCGGTTAGGGGGAGGATTAGGGGGAATGTATGATGTTATGTTATGAACTATGAAGAGGCCGGGGGTATGGCGATGATTGTGAGTTTAGCTGAATGGAGGATGGGATCAGATCAGAGCGGAGCAGATGGATCAATAGAATATAATAATCATATGCCATTTGTATGGTACATTGGAATAGACAAAGCAGAACAGAACAGAACAGAACGCCCAAGCGACTCGACCTTTGTAGAACCATTGTTTATACCTCATGTCCACGTATCGTCTGTCAGGTCATTCATTCATCGTAAATCATCAGAACGTAGCAGGTTGGACTGCAAGAAACAAAATTTAAAAAGAAACAGAAACATGGCAAAACACCGCAAGGCAGGGCACGTAAAGCATAACAAAGAGCATAATCTCCCAAAAGGTATATCATCAAATCATAGCAAATCATAAACATAAACATGAAATCAAAAGCAATTTCTCACTGGATCATACTCCGTGTTTGGGTGCTGGAATCCACAAAAACCGCCTCCCCAATGCTCTGCTTGAGTCGTTCTCGTCGGGCCTCGCGTTTGCCCTCCGCGCGTCTTTGCAGTTGGCGCCTCAGGCGTCGACGGAAGTCTCGTGCGTTGCCAAAGCGGAACCGCAATCGCCACCACGAAAGGGATCGGAAGTGTCGCTGGTGAAGCGAGGTCTGAGAATACAGGGCCTCGGGCGTGAACACTCCGCTGCCCACGAGGGCACTCCGACGGGCCGGCGTCCCGTCGAATCGTCGTTTTGGGTCGGGGCTGCGGCGAGAGATTGGCGGTCCTTCGAAGGCCACTCGCGGTTGAGGCATTCCGAGCGAGTTCTTGATCACCTGGTCTGTTTCCGATCGAGAAGCTTGGGGAGTCTCATCCCGAGGAGAATCGCCTTCCGTCTCAGAGGAGTCTTCCCAGAATCGTCGAGGTCGCCAGAAAGGTTGGAGCTTGTCGTCGATTTCTTTCCCAGATTTACGATTCTTCGCCGACTTCAGCGACAGGGATCGCGTAAACGAATTGAAGGATTCAGATCCGGGCCGCACTCGCCAAGAGCGCCGAGCGCCATGTCGGGGAGTGGGCTGGGGATGGTCATGGGTGTCCTGAGTATTCTGCGGTTCGCCCGGTTGAGGATCCACCACGTCCACCGGCATCAATGGATTGTCAGAGTCGTGAACGGGTGGTTTCGGTGGCCGGCGAGGATTCTTCAATGGCGAGCCCATCTCACCCGAATCGGATCTATCTGGCGTTTGCACTTCAGGGGTTCGCGGTTTTCCAAGACTGCTTCGATAAGCCATTCGGGGCAACCGCCCGTGATGTACAGACTGCATCTGTGGATCGACTAGCAACAGGGATTCGTTATTATGGGGGAAGAAAAGCACAGTTGTGGCTTCGTTGATCTCGACTGGCCCCGGGGATGACGATGGGATCGAGATGGCCGTGAAAGGTGCTGACGGCGGACGCAAGTGAGACATATCCTCCACCCCAATCAAGATAGAATGAGTTTTGGGAGCGACATCCGGGACCACGCCGGGACCACGAGCCTTCTTCACAGGGGCCGGGGCCGAAACCGGTAGCTCAGCAGGTATGTTCTGCGCTTCAAGATCCATCGCCAGGGTATGATTCCGAAGGCTCTCCGAAGTGAGTGACGTAGACCGGGAGTTGTTCTGGCTCGTGGGTGCTGACAAGGACGAGCTGCGGGGAGGAATGACCGGCCGCGCGAGACTGCGACCTCGGGAGTCTACGCTTGGACGGCGAGTCGTGCCGCTTGAATCAGACATGGTGCGCTTTTTCGTGCGAGGAACATCGATTGACCCCGGTCGACTGGTCGAGGTAGGTGGTGCACGCCGACTTGATCGCCGGGAAGAGCTGGTCTTCGAAGGGGTTCTGCTCGTAGAGGTCGAAGATTTGAGCGAAGAGCGTCGGTCGGGAATGACAACCACCGGAACTACCTCGTAATGCTGCCGAGGAACCCCCAAGGTTGAGCTTCCCGAGGCCGAAATGTCCGATGCGATGCTTCTGCGGTCATTCTCCGTGATGCGCGCGATTTTGTGAACCAATCGACGATGGGAATCAGGGTTTGAAACCAGCGAAGAACGTTCCGAGCGCGTCACGGGGGAACTGGCGGATCGCAACGAAACTCTCTTCTCGCTGTGGCGGAGGGTTGGCTTGGTCGGCTGTGGCGAGTCGATGATCATGGCTCCGACGGTCGACGACGTGGACACGCCTGAGTGTCGGCGAGTATCGTCGGAGTCGACGGGGTCCGGTGGACGTTCCCCAGACGGCCAGCCGATCTGTTCACGGAAGTGATCCATCGACGGGCTAGCGTTAGGGCCGGGCGAGTCGTGGACTCGCTCCCTCAGACTGCTCACGCGCGTTCGCGGAACCTCCAAACTGTTATGAGCATTCGCATCCGCTTCGTTCACATGGCGAGGATCCGAAGGCTCTGACGGATCAAGCGCGATCGGGATACGGTCTTCCGAACGTTTCTTTCGTCGAGATGGTGGCGCAGGCATTTCAGAGTATTCCGACTTCTTATCTTCCCGCCCGGAATTTGCATCGGTTGGTTGCTCCAAGGGCCCGTTCTTAGACGGCGTTCTCTGTCTTGCGGAGCGCCGAAGGGATTGAGAGGAGCGACGAGGCCTCTCAGTTTCGCCGTCGGAAATTATCTCGTAGGCGGTTTGGAACGACTCCGCTCGGGACGAAGAGGGCGTCTGACCCACCGGATTGATACCCGGACGTTGGGGAGTGAGTCTCGGTGGTGTCGTTTCTGGAGTTGGGGGATGCGAGGGCTTGGAAGGTGTCATTATATCATTCACGGACTGAGAAGGAGCGCCTCGAGGCAATTCTGAATCGCTTGCGGTAGGCGTCTTGTCTTGACTCATGCCGGGGGGAGTCAGAGGGAGGGCGGGAGCCGTAGCCAGTGCAGCTCCTTTTGAAGGGGGGACATTTTGGTCGGTGGATATGTGGATGCCTTGGCCATTCTTCGGCGCCAGATCGGATTTTCGAGGCAGTGACTTGTGGGACTTAAATAACGGCCGATCCAAGTGCTCTGGCGAGACTGGAGACGTGCCAGCGAGGTCAATGCCGGGCATGGTGAGGCAGCCCAACGACCCAAATGAGGTCGAAGTTCGCGGGGCGAATCGACAGCAGAGACGTAAGAGGAGGCTATTGGTGCATTAAAACCACCACGGACAATGGGAAAGGGGACTAAGCGGAGTTTAAAGCATGACACAGGAGATGTTTCAAATAAGAATGGGCCAAGTTGAGGATTGACGTCGCATAATGAAAGCAATAAGACGAACTGTAGATTGAATTGGACCCTCCATCCACGGGGACCAACACGAAGACAGCTGTCGGATATTCCAATATTTTGACGCCTCGGTGAGCAGAGAAAAAAAAAAGGAAAATTTAAAAATTCTCAGTATTTTTGTCACCCCTGGGAAATTTGTTTGCTTCTTTCCAGAAAGTCCTCCCCCAAGCAGCGCAAAGAATCGGCAAGGGAGCGGAATCAAGAAGCGTAAGGGTGTAACGTTCGCGAGCCGCGTCTTACCCACCAGGCGAGGCGGAACGAGAAATCGGGACCCAGACCAGCGCAATGACAATTCAGTGGGCTAAAAGACCCGAAAATAGAGTAGCGGACCAGGAAATTAGCTTAAGGTCCCGTTGGACCAGGAAAAAGGCCCGACAGAGGGTGCGACAAGGCAAGGAAGGGGGCGAGACGAAAGGGCGATTCCACGTTGCAAGTCGTGGATACCTAGGGATTCCCCGGGGCCAACCAGGGCAAACCGGGCGAGTTGAAGACGTGACCGGGCAGGAAGTGAATGTCCTTTTTTTTGATAATTATTTTATTCCCTGTTCTCTTGAATTGTTTCTAATCGCAAGGGAACGATTGACGGAGATGAAGATGAGACAAGTGCGGGGGGGAAAGAAGGTCAGAAGGAGCAAAGAAAAGGCGATTTAGACGCCGGCGAGGGGAATTTTTTTGCCCGCGAGCACCCCTGCAGCAGCCCCCAATCCAGCCTGTCATCCTCTTGTACTCTACAGAGTGCGTGCTGTGTACGAGCACGGTGGGTGTAGTGTGTACGGAGTAAATTCCAGAGGGGTGAAAAGTGGAAATGAGAATTGACGTCTACATTCGAGGGACTCTGGAGACTCTAGGGACGACTCTAGGGAGGAAGTACAGTCTACGGATACTCTACTTCCATCCAGAGGACCACGGAACGACGAACGCAAACCGTCGGGAGGGAAGTAAAGATCTCTGGGAGGGAACCGGATCGTCGACGTACATACAGCCCATTCAATCTCGCTTGGCTGGGATTTAAGTGGTTGACCAGGGGCAATGACGAGGAATGACGCCGTCACTCCACCGGGTTTGGGAAAAGGGTATTGTCTGGCTCGGCGACAATCGGATTTTTGGTTCGATTGGCTCATCCGGATCTTAGGAAGGACGCGGAGAGATGATGATGAATCTAGATCTTCCGAGTAGATTGTACAGCGAGGGAATCTGGGAGTTTGGTGATCACAGGAAGGAAGATCCTAAGCATAAGAAGTCTTGGGCAGAGAAATGTGAACACAGTACTCCATAGTCCATACAGCGTAGACGATGCGAACAGCAGATCGAGGGATGAGTCAGCCGATGACATAACCGTCGGCTCCGAGGTCGTCGATCCGCCGACGTCATGGAATGCCATGGGGGGGGAGGGGGCTGCTTTTAAATTTGGTCGAGGGAAAATGAATGGGGAGGCAGAGTCCAGAGCAAAGAATGATATAAGGGGAGGCCGTCGGGGGAGGTGATTGGGAAATCCGGTTTTCCCGGGATTGGCCAGGACCCAGCATCATCCATCATCATTACTCCGTGTCTGTAGAGACTCTCTGTAACTAGGTGTAGTTAGTGAGTACTCCGTAGTGAGAGTAGGAAGGGAAAAGCAAAAAAAAGAAAAGGAAAAAAAAAACATCAGCACATCCGCCTCCCACTTCCGTCACTTCCCCCACCATCTGCATTTTTGCCCTTCGCCTTAATTAAATTTAGTTCTCCCTCGTCTGTCCCCCCGGCTGCTGGCTGAATTGCCGTTGGTTTTCCTTTTTTCTGTTCGAAGATCTCACTCATCTCTCTTCACTTTTCACCATTCTCTCCTCCTCACTTCCTCCTCGTTCGATTTGCATTTCTCCCTCAGTCTGACAGTCGATCATTCCTCACTCTGACGACATCCGTGACTCTAGTGGGGTTCAGTGTCGAAAAAAATAGAAAGCAGAAAGAAAAGTGACAAAGAAAGACTTCTCTTGGGAGATTTCAAAACCCTCCGACTGTTGCTTCCTCCCTTTCTTCCTCTTTCCTCGCCCCCTGAACGGCTTTGTTTGCCCGACGCTACCTACGCTTGTGACCCCCTCCTTTCCCTCCCCATCGTCGTCATAATTTCCCTCCTCCGTCTCTTCTCTGCTCCTCTCTTGTCTTACCCGACGGGGGATTACTCAGCATGAGTACCATCCAGAATCTCAAGAATTTCATACGTCATGGCAAACAGGCTCGCCTGGTGACGCCGCATGCCGAACCTACCACCAACGTTTCCCCCATCCATGCCGAGCAACAACGTCAGCCCCAGCGTACCTACCCTCCCGCCGCCGGGAACCTCGATGCCATCGACAGCAAATTGGGTCACTCCCAGGCCCAGCCTCAGCCCGCCCAAAAGTCCCCCGAACAACCGCACTCCCGTCGTGCCCGCGACGCCGAACTCGAGCAGATCGTCGCCGAGGAAAAGAGTGTCCGCTCCAAGATGCCTCGCTACCCGGGCCTCGAACGATGGATCCTGATGGAGAAGATGGGCGACGGCGCCTTCAGCAACGTGTATCGCGCCAAAGATACCACCGGCGAATATGACGAGGTGGCCATCAAGGTCGTCCGGAAATTCGAGATGAACAGCAATCAGGTAGGTTCAAGCCACCCGTCCGATCCTTCTGCTCTGCCTGCCCTACGCCATCGTTTCTCCACTTCCGTCATTTATTCCCTCTGCTGTTTTCTGTTCGCGTCGTCGCTTGCTCTGCGTCATTGTTCTATCTGTCCCTTTCGTGACTCTGCTTCTTCGCATGCTTCGAACTTTGTCGCCAATGTAACTTTTAGCACGACTTTCTACACCCCGGACTAAAGAAAAAGTCCAAAGGGGCCGAGGTGCGCAAATCCTGAGGAGCATACCTCTTCAATTCTCTTGCGTTACCTGATTCTCCGCACCCTTCGCATACTCGTCGTCCACGCCATGACCTGTACCATCTTGCTATTGCTCCATTTCTGCTTTTCAAACCTCGCAAATGGTATATGTTTGCTAACTTGTTTGCAGCGGGCCAACATCCTCAAAGAAGTACAGATTATGCGACAGATCGACCACCCGAACATCGTCAAGCTCGTGAACTTCTCCGAATCGCCCCAATATTATTATATCGTGCTGGAATTGTGCCCAGGAGGCGAATTGTTCCACCAGATTGTCCGATTAACGTATTTCAGCGAGGAGCTTAGTCGACATGTCATCGTCCAGGTTGCCGAGGCGATTGAGTATCTTCACGAGACGTCCGGAGTGGTACATCGGTACGTTGCCCCCATGCCCCCTCTCTGTCTCATTGGAGATCAGCGTGGCTGACTGTCTTTCCGCAGGGACATCAAACCCGAGAATCTTCTTTTCTACCCGATCCCCTTCGTTCCGAGCAAGCATCCCAAGCCTCGTCAGCCCGGCGACGAAGACAAGGTAGACGAGGGCGAGTTCATCCATGGTCAGGGCGCTGGCGGAATTGGAAAGATCAAGATCGCCGATTTCGGTCTCTCCAAGGTCATCTGGGATAGCCAAACGATGACCCCTTGCGGTACCGTTGGTTACACCGCCCCCGAAATTGTTAAGGACGAAAGATACTCCAAGAGTGTCGACATGTGGGCCCTCGGTTGCGTGCTCTACACCCTCCTCTGCGGTTTCCCCCCCTTCTACGACGAGAGCATTCAGGTCTTGACCGAAAAGGTGGCCCGGGGCCAGTACACCTTCCTGTCGCCTTGGTGGGATGACATCTCCAAGTCGGCTCAGGATCTGGTCTCGCACCTCCTGACGGTGGATCCCGTCAAGCGTTTTACCATCAAAGAGTTCCTTGCTCACCCGTGGATCCGTGGGAGTAACGAGGAAACGAGCGCTGCCGAAGATGCGCCCCCACTAGCGACTCCCCTCAGCACACGCCAGGCCCAACAAACACCTTTGGACGCCGTCGGAGCGGATCAGGCCCCATATGCGCCCGCAAGCGCGCGCCTTGGAGACCTGCCCTCCGCCGGGCTGGAGCGTCCCATGGATTTCCGATCTCCAGGTGCGATCAACCTCCGCGAGGTTTTCGACGTTGGTTATGCCGTCCACCGCCAGGAAGAGGAAGCGAAGCGACGCAAGAACTTCAAGCACGTCTACCGTGGATCCAATTCGACGGCCGGATTCCAATCCGCGCTGAACCCGCTTAATGAAGACTATGATGATGACGACGCCGACATCGCCTATCAGAGCATTGCTGAAGACGAGTATCCTCCTTCGAAGGTCCACAAGAGCACTAATCAGGCAAAGGATGTGGCTATGATGGAAGCCAAGTTGCGATCGACCAACCTCGGTGCGGCTCCCCCCAGTCATGCCGCGCAAGCTCGGCAAGCGAACCAGCCCCGACAACAACCACAGGGTTACGGACAACATAGTGTCGCGGTTGCCACCGCCGCAAAGCAGAAGGCTGCTCAGTCAGCGCGGCAGCCATTCGAGCTCAACTTGGGCAATGCTTCGTTGCTAGAAAAGAGAACTAGACGACACCAACCTGTTAGCTGAGTTGTCGTGTGTCCATCATTTTGTCACTTTTCTACTTCTCTCTTATACCTAGTTTTTCTTTTTCTTTCTTCTTTCCTCTTCTTTACTCGTCATTTGCACGCATCAACGATGGGATTATGTTTATGAAATGTGAGCGATGGGCCATGAACTATTTTGGGATTACTGGGCGGTAGTCTTCCACCGGGTCGCTTTCCTTTTGTTCTCTTTTCTTATTTCGGGTGTTGTTTGTTCCTTCTGTTTGATATCTTGCGGCTTGTCTCTCCATTAGGTTTTCTTATTTTTCTGGGTTCAGGGCTTGGGCGAAGCATGTGTTATGCAATTGTTTGATATTATTCTCCTTTCACGTTCATCTCGTCCTCTTTTTCTCTGTGTTCTCTGTTCTATAGCGCATAGGAGGAATCTCACTCGGACCACATATACAAGGGTTCTAGATACTTTTATCTCTTTGTCTCCATATTCCTCGGTTCGTTCTGTCTGTCTGAAAACCCAGCAGATACATTGGATATATATACATATAGATCCTTGTGCTTATGCTTGTGCTTGTGTTTGGGCTTACAGTTTGGCCGCGCTTGCATGATTTGGTCTGTTCCTGTGATTTGGAAAGTAATGTCTATGGATAAAATGTGTCCGGTAAATCAATCATTAGCCTTGGGAGGCTCTTCTACCACCTTTTGAGTCTTATTACTTTAACTTGATGTGTATGCATGTATTCACTTTATACTTGAGTATGAATAGACGTGCATGTGCATTCCCAGGACATTAGATTTGGAGAATAGATATGAAGTAGGTTATGTAGGATAGGTCTGACCCGCCGATCAATCATACTCTGATATTGGCTCTGTCTGTCTAGCCCGACAACTTGATTCTTCCTCCGGTTGAATATGTATCTATTTCCTTTATCAACTAGATACTGTATCAGCCATTTGATTTTACTGGGTATATACTAAATTTGAAATAGTTCAACTGCTACTTGGGCAAGGTGCCAGTCAAGAGTATCCAGGTCAAGATAGAAAATCGCCTCTACACATCGCAAGAAGCCAGGCACCCCCTACCCCTAATCCAGCTTCTGGTCGAGAATATTGTGGATATTGATATCCCAATAGGGGACCACTCTCATGTGTCTACGGCAAGAACACCGCTAGCTAATCCTACCCTAGCCGGGCCATATGGACGTGGTTCTGTAGCTCCTCCGTCGTGGTAGGGCAAGGGATGGTCATGAATGATGCACGTTCTTGTCTGAGAGTAGTTATGTCATAACGGGCTTTCATCATGCCGCGTCTGAAGGGTGGCATGGAATCGTGGACCGTCTTCTCTATTTGGGCATGGATTGCAACGCAGTGTATGTGGACGGACGAACAGCGTTGCACGACGCAGCACAGGACTCGGGAGATTCGGAGAAGGCGACAGGCCACGAGCTGACCTTTAGTTGGTAGCCCAGGGAGCCTGGGTCGATGCGCGAGACAACCAGGGAAGAACAACTTTATTTGTTGCCGCTCGACATATGTTTTGGTCTGCTTTGCGTCAACCCAGGCGCTCATGAACAGGGCGCGGGCAATCGATGAGGATGCGCTCAAGGAAAGCCTAGCAACGAACAGTCAGAGTAATATTTCAGCGAGCGGAAAGGACGAGGACGATAGTGATGATAGCGGTGAGAAGTTAGATCCAGAGATCGAATATCATAAACCAATTTATCAGGAAACCCAACTACTAGAAGGGCCCCCGCTCTTATCTGCGTGAGGTTACATCGTCCGATAACAGACGAAATCCGCCATTCGATCAGGCAATTTTCCTCTTCATCTCCATCCTCTTCGCCATTCTCAGGTCCTTCGCAGCTATCACGTCATTCAGTTTAATATTCTCTTTTGCATCAAATAAAGTAATACAGAATGAACGGAGAGGGCCAGCTCGCCAGCAATTGCGGATTTGAGGCAGCTCCACCTTTTTCTCCTCAGTCAAAGCTTAGCGTTCCCAAGCGCCAAACTACTCGCACCGCTAGACCGGAGACAGTGGAGGGACGGCGGTCTCCGTGTGGTCTCCGCTTATCTTTCCATTTGCCTCTCTCCATATTATCTTTCTCTCTCCCCCTCTCCCTCTCCCTCCATCGGGCTCAAACCCAGTCAAGATGGCGATCGCAGGTGTTCGATAGGGTTCTAGCCTCAGGTACAACGACCCAAATCGAAGAAGCTGCAAGGGGGACACAGCTGCACCCGTGGATCGCGGAGGGTGTCTTATCACCACCAGGAACCATGTCTTATCACACAATCCCTGAGATTAGCGTCCTTCCTAAAGTGTCGTTAGTCTGCGTCTTCTCCGGAATGGATCCCGCGCGGGCAAGAAGCTGTTATCCAGTCAAGCTTTACGCCGAGGTCAACCGACGGCTTGTCCTCCTTGTCCCGCCTTGGTTCTCCTCATTTCCACAGATATGAGGTCCATGACCATTGGCCGTGGCCTCGCTCCATGCGCACAGAAGGAGCCGGTCTTCCGCTAGGGCCGTTGCTGTAGAAGCTCCAACTTGTCAGGTTCCAATGGTTAATTTGGACGTCCCACCGGGAGATTTGTTGTCGGTGGTGTTGTTGCTTTTTCCAAATCCCCCGTCGCAGGGATTCCATCGCTTAAAAGTAGCTAAGGTCCCTACATAAATACCTTGCCCCTGCCCGTACAAAGTGACACGAGAAAAGCACGGAAGATTTTTTCCATCCTTTCCCTGCAACCCCTGCCAGGATGCTTTTCCGCTCTCTCCTGTCAACGGCTGTCATAGCCCTTTCGCTAAGTGCAGACAATGTCTCCGCTGCGAAGCATGGCCCTTTTGGAAGAAAGGCGCGCGACTCGCTGGCCAAGCGCAGCCCGCCGCCTGTTCAAAAGCCAGGAAATCATTCCACCGAGGGTTTCAGATTCCTGGATCACAAAACAAAGCGTACGGTTAGCCAATTATTGTGCTGAGGTCATGATGCTGATACGTTTCTTCTTCTCGTCTGATAGCTTACCGTGTGGAGAGCCTGCCCGACGTTCCGTTTGATATAGGCGAGATGTACTCTGGATCAGTGCCGATCGAGAAGGGTAACAGCTCGAAATCGCTCTTTTTCATATTCCAACCCAAGCTTGGGGAGCCGGTTGATGAAATCACTATCTGGGTCAACGGTGGCCCGGGTTGTAGCTCCCTCGAGGGCTTTTTCCAGGAGAACGGTCGGTTCCTGTGGCAGCCGGGAACCTTCGCGCCTGTTGAGAATCCTTATTCCTGGGTGAACCTGACCAACGTGCTCTGGTATGTCTCATCTAACCAAGTGGTTATGCTTGTTAATCAATCGTATTAATCGGGGTGTCTGTTATAGGGTTGATCAGCCTGTCGGAACCGGCTTTGCCTTGGGAACTCCAACTGCAGTCTCGCAGGAGGAAACAGCCAAGGATTTTGTCGACTTCTTCAAGAATTTCCAAAAACTTTTCGGAATCAAGAACTTCAAGATCTTCGTCACGGGTGAGAGTTATGCCGGGCGTTACGTTCCGTACATCTCTGCGGCAATGCTGGATGAGGAGGATAAAGAGTACTATGACGTGAATGGTAAGTCCTCACGATACCAATCGAAAACGAGGGTCCTCATACTCATCTGATTATTGCAGGAGCACTGGTGTATGACCCTTGTATTGGACAGCACGACTACGTGCAAGAAGAAGTGCCCGCAGTGCCATTTGTTCAACAGCACGCCAACCTGTTCGGCTTCAACGCCAGCTTCATGGAGGAATTGGAGAGTCTCCATAATTCCTGCGGTTACGCGGACTACCTGGATCAATACCTGGTCTTCCCTCCCTCGGAAGTCCAGCCCCCGAAATTATTCAACACCACGAGCGAGGCCGACTGCGACGTCTTCGATATCATCAACAACGAAGCCATGCAGTCCAACCCTTGCTTCGACATCTACGAAGTCAACCTGATGTGTCCCCTCCTCTGGGACATCCTCGCCATGCCCACCGCGCTAGACTACCAGCCCGCCGGCGCGACCGTCTACTTCGATCGCGATGATGTCAAGAAAGCCCTCCACGCCCCGAACATCACCTGGTCCGCCTGCTCGACCGAAAACGTCTTCGTTGGCGGCGACGCAGGCCCCGAAGCCGAGGGCGATATCTCCGCCAACCCGATCGAACACGTTCTCCCGCAGGTCATCGAGGCAACCAACCGGGTGCTCATCAGTAACGGCGACTATGACATGATCATCCTAACCAACGGCACCCTGCTGGCCATCCAGAACATGACCTGGAACGGAGAATTGGGCTTCCAGGAGGCCCCGAGCACCCCGATCGACATCACCCTGCCAGATCTCCAGTACCAGAATGTCCTGGAGGAGAACGGCATCACCACCTGGGACCTCGGCCAGGGTGTCATGGGCATCCAGCATTACGAGCGCGGCCTCATGTGGGCGGAGACGTACCAGAGCGGACACATGCAGCCCCAGTACCAACCGAGAGTGACCTACCGTCATCTGGAGTGGCTTCTGGGTCGGACTGAATCGTTGTAAATGCAAGGGGTAAAGGAGTCCCGCCTGAATGCATGATCTGTACTCCGTACTCCGTACAAGTATGTATGTACACGAGACAAGCGGTGCCGAGGGCCCGAGACAACTTCCCTCCCCTCCTATTCCCACCGGAAAGAGGAAAGAAGAAGAAAAGAAAAAGCCATGAGGCCCAAGAAATCACGGGCAAACGGCCGAAGGCCTACCATGCTGTATACATTACTTAGCCCGCAACACTTTTTTTTAATATAACGAAATATATGACCACACTCCTCCAGGACGACAGGAATACATAACCCCTTTCGGGTCGAGAAATCTGATATCATATTTTAACTACTCTAGGTAAAAAACCCAAATTCCCAGTCTAAGAAATTTAGAGGGCCGCCACATCTTCTTGTCTTGTAGGACCCGGGACGGGTGGCTGAGCTAGGAAAAGAAAGCTCATAGTCATCAGCCTTATTTGCCAATCACTCGTAGTTTATATAATCGGGACAGGGATGTTCGATAACTATAAGGGGCTAGCTAGTAGGTGATAAGGCAACGAAGCTGAAGTATCCTCGAGCCAGATAGATCTACATAGGTAACTAACACCTGCAATCAGTGTAGGCCCGGTAGATAAGGCCAAAAGCCTAAACACCTCAGGCAAATATACACGTACGGTATTTATTAATACTAGCGCCAGCCCCCACCCGACTATGTCGCTGTATCCCTCGGCAAGTCGAGCATCTCATTTTGTCCAATTCATAGGGAAAGACCATGAAAACTAAGTGGGTACAATCACGGAGAAAAGAACTCCAGACCAAGCCGAGTACAACCGGGGTATAGCTGTCTTAGCAGCACTTAACTAATAGCTAATAATAATGGATATTGGTAAAACTAACAGGACACCGTACGACAGACAGCCCGGTTTGCACTTTGCCATGACTTCCATCTTACGTAGTATCCATTATGTAGTCTGCTACGGTACTGGCCAAAATCTCTTATCAATTGGATAAGGTCAAGGTTATCTAATAATCATGACTACTCCGTCAGGTAGTTAACTAACGAAGACTCAGACTGATTAGCTGATTATCAGGTTTTCGCAACCAATCACTCGGACTGCGTGGTTCGCTAGTCGATCATACCATATCGAGTAATGTGCGCATGGCGGCGGCTGCTTCAGCCGCTTAGGAAAAGTTCAAGTCAAGTTAGATCCAAAATCTAATCCCTCTTCGGTAGCTTGGTCTTACTCTCTAGAATGACTACACACTACATCGGAGTACACATTGGAGAGTGCAGAGAAAGAGGGCTGAGTTGAATGGACTTGAGTTAAAACCTACGGTGTGGAAAGCTAGATGAAGGGGTCTCTACACTACACAGTCGATATGTCGTAATTGTTAACTGATACCGATAAGTAACTGGATCCTCCCACCCCACAGAAATGATCGATCATCCAATGCCCACGTGCTTCATTGGCCATGTCATTGAATGAAGCAGAGGCGGCATGAATGGGGATGCGATGTGCAATGTACAATGTAAGTAAGGGTGACTTGTCAAACTCGGTGTACAGGAACTCTATGGCAAATGGACATGGGATTGGGGGGAAGGGCGGGATACCTATCAGAGAAGTCAAAGTCAAAGAAAAAAAAAAAAAAAAAAAAAACGCCTCAAGTCCAGTGACCTGATGTGCTTGGCCCGGCTAGACTGGAATGGTCCTAGTGAGATCAGTGCCCGGCGCCCTCCCGTCGATCTTGATTTTGTATCACGTTCCGCCCGCTGGATGCCTTTGACCAGGGGTGGATTGGAACGGGGTTCGATGCCCTGTTAGAGGGTTTCATTGAATCCCCATGATGATTCCCCAAAGCATACAGGATGAGAAATCACGACATCTCCCAACCCTCGGGCAAATCATGAGGTGGTCCGTGGTTCCACGGGGAATGTCATGTAGGAGGAATGGGGGATTAATTGAACGGTTGAACCCTCCGGATGCGGAAGGAACGGTCTCCTCCAGCCGGTTACGGCGATCTATTCCCAGATAGGTCTAGCGAGAATACAGAGTGCCGACTATCAAAAAAGCAAAAGCGAGAATCCTCGTGTCTGCGCGACAAGGTGCAGGTTGAGCTTTTTTTTTTCTTTCTTCCCGCAGGTATTCCGCAGGGCGGGACGAGATATCCAATACACAATGACGGTTTAGCAATAAGCACTATCTCAGTATTAACCATTAGGTAACGCGGGTGGCTTCGTTCATGTCGGATCCTGAGGCAAAAGAACTAGACCGTGTCCGGTTGGCGTAGGGGACTAACCCCAGTTAGGTAAGTATGCTTTACGGAGTACACCGTACAGAGTCCATCTCCAGGCAATCACCAATTCCTCCCCAAGGAGCCAATAAAGGGTCGAAAACACAAGAGAAGGTCTGGTACCGATGGGCGAATACAGTTAACAGGACCATGTCGTCCTAAGCCGGGTTAGCGCTGGTATCGCACTGGGGATGACGTAGAGAGGGCGAAGACCGACTTGGCACGTGGACGTCCTCTTTCACTTCCAGAAAGAGTAAATTTCTCGGCCCCCCAATTCGATTCTTTTCTTTTTCTTTTTGATTTTTTACTTTACCCGGACTTGCCTACCGGGTCGCCATGGATGCACCTAATCCTCAAACCACCGACCAAAACCGCAGGATCGAAACATACGTGCAGAAAGTAATCATAAATTGCGGTGGGCAATCGAAAGACGAGGGTCTGGTGGCGCCGCCGGCTTGTCTTCATCTTTTCCGGGCGATCGAAGACGAGGTACCCTGCCTTATACACACACAGTATACAGTAGACCACCAGGATTTCCTGGCCTCTCAGAGCATGGGAAGGCGGTTCGGAGTAATTGAGACCTTCCTTTCTAGGCTCCTCGCTATTTTGTTTAGAAAGAAAAGAAAACGAAAAAGTTCTTTTGACCACCGGTCATCCCAATGGGATGGTTATTCTCCGGGATACCGGGGTTGACGTAGCGATATGATAACATAGGACAGCCAAGTACCGTAGCTTGTCGACCTGATCAGTGAGGGATAGATCTAGGTCAAATTCAGACCCGGAGTCTTTCCTTCGAGGGTGCACATTATTGATAGATGTCCATGTCTACTTTACCTGAAGAGTAGATCTCTCTCGGGCTCGCCGTTGAGGGCATTCCTAGGTATCCAGGACAATCTCCACCCGGCCTCCCTGCCAATCAATTCCCGCCACTCTCGCGCTTTCGGCCGGTTTTGGGTCGCGATGGACTCGCCGGGGTAACACTCAGCAGTGGTAGAAATGGACTGAGCCCACTCAGTAGTCAATACTGTGTGTGTAAGACTGTACACCGTAAGAAGGACCTTCCAGAAAATTTCAGGTACTGAGGACGGAGTTGGTAGGTCATATCGGGGGTCCTAAGCGCTCCCCGCAGGTTCTTGCTTTGTGATCCCCCGCCGGTACTCATCACTTATCGATATCCGTATCAAGTCTTGATCTCTCCTCCACATCGAAAACTTCGTGACTCTCGAGTCCGGTTGGTTATTGGCCCAGCTCCAGAACTGATGCGCATGAGGGTTTTGATTCTTCCATTTTCACTTTCACTTTTCACTTTTCAGCGGGTCGCCACTTGCGACAACACTAAAGTGCACTAAGTTATCTTACAGAATACAGAATACCACACTTTACAGATCCAGGCGTAGACTCCCGTGACTTAGCCTTAGCTTAGTTAGGGAAAGAGCGATGGGAAATTAATTTAGTCTCACCCCCCATATGCATGCCCAGGGGGGAAAAAAAAAAAAAAAAAAAAAAAGGCCCTCTTGCAAATGCATGAATTGTAAACCGGGAATTACCTTCCAGATATTATATTTTCATAAAGAATTATTAACAAATAATAATACAGCATTATGATTTAATATGATCAAGCTACTCGTATTACGATGGTGGTCTTTTTTTTTTTTTTTTTTTCTCTTGCCCACCCGCAGCCTGAAGTCCAGTAGGGAGTCCGTGCTCCGTATATAGATGGTTTCTCGCCCTCCAACCTTGGTTTCCACACTGCCATCTTTCCCTCTTCCAGGCTTTTCTTTACCCATTTCTCTCCTCCTCTCCCTCTCCTCTTCTTTTCACATCTCTCCCTCTTCCTCGTCCACCATACCATCCGTTCATCCCCTCTTCCTACAATCAGGAATTCGAGGCCATCTAAGCTCCATTTCTCTGTCTACCAGTTCCGGTACAGGGCAAACAAACTTTTGTCCCCCCAAACACCTTTTCCAGGGCTCTTAAGTTTCCTGGTCCTTTTCTTTTCTTGTTATCCTGTCATCTCAGGTCAACCGAGCTTCCCAGAGCTTGGGCTCCCTTTTCTCCTTTCCTTTTGATCTATACATCAACTTTGCATTGTCTATTTGCACAAAATCTGTCCAGCAGGATCTCAGATCATCGTCATTCAAAATCAGTCGTACGGCACACAGCTCAGTAGCTGCATCAGCAAATCTACTTCGCTCAACACATTTCAACGACATACTATTCGACCAGAGCGACTGCATTCGCCTTCTTTGCCATCCTCCCCAGCGCCAACCGTTTACCAAATTCTCCCGGAATTAACAGCCATTGCGCCTGCCTTTCGAAATTCCAAGCACCGTTCGCGACCAATGACCCTTTGAGCGCCCCAGGACTCGAGGTTTTCGATTCGGACATAGCCGCTGCGACTTATACCGAAGAAAGTAGCAATTAGTCCTACCCAAGGCCCGCCATTGAACCCAGTGTTTTCCCTGATATCCCACCCGCAGCTGTATCAGTCCTGTACGACCTCGAAGAATTTCCCAGCACGCGCCAAATATTTCCCCCTAGCAGCAAAAGCGAACCGGCACCATGAAGTTGTCCAATCCTTTCCAGAGGGACCATCACAACTTTCCCAGCGTTGTGATCCCCCTCGCCAATGCCCCTTCGCGTTCCAGCCCGAGCCCGAGCCCGAGTTCGGTAGAAAAGAAATTTGGCCCAGATGAGAAAGCTAACGACAGGAGTTTCGACCATGTTTCCTCCGAAAAGGGCATTGGTCCCGTCCCTGAGTATACACATCTGACCCTTGAAGTTTTGCGTGCCGAAGTCGAATCCGACATCGCCGCTTCGGGTCACGACAGCGCCTATGACCGTATGTTCTAGTTGCCCATGGAAGAGCTTTGCCCCAGGTCTTTTCTTGAACGGAGCTTGTTCTCTTTATACTTCCCAAGAACCCTTTCCCACAGTCTGCCATTGGCAGACAGTTGCAAGTTGCGGATCTAATTGTTTTCATACAGGCAAAGCGAAAGTAATAAACAGAGCTGTTCAGGATATCGACATGGGCCGTTATCAATGGGAGTTGTTTGCTCTCTGTGGATGTGGCTGGCTTGCTGACAAGTACGTGAGGCCCCTCCTGGTGAAAGCCAAGAACACAGCACTAACGTGGATCATTTAGCCTTTGGTTGCAGGTAAGACATTTCTAGAATCGATATAGGGAGATCAGAAGAATATGCCATACTGACATATCTAGGGTGTTGCTCTAACTCTAACGCAATTATCCATGGAATTCGGCGTTTCGGATGACCGAGTGCGGTTTACCACCTGTGCGCTGTTCCTGGGTCTTTGTCTGGGTGCTTCTTTCTGGGGAATCGCATCTGATGTGATCGGACGTCGTCCCGCCTTCAACCTGACTCTTTTCATCACTGGTGTGTTCGGTCTGGCCGCCGGCGGTGGCCCGAACTGGATTGGGTACGTATTCCAATGGCCCTGAGACCTTTCTAATCCGTTATCCGATATATGCGGGATCCTAATATCAATTGAATAGAACCTGCGCTTTGTTCTCTTGCTTGGGACTGGGTGTCGGTGGAAATCTGCCCGTTGACGGTGCTCTTTTCCTGGAATTTTTGCCATTTGCATCTGGAAACCTCCTGACCATGCTGAGCGTCTGGTGGCCGGTGGGCAACCTCATCTCCAGCTTGCTCGCATGGGCGTATATCCCTAACTTCACTTGCGAATCCGGCCTTCCCGCCTGCAACCAGGTCAGTGCAGGCGAACAGTGCTGTCGCAAGGAGGACAACATGGGGTGGAGATACCTCGTCTTGACCCTGGGTGCCATCACCTTCGCCATGTTCATCTGCCGGTTCTTCTTCTTCCACTTATATGAGTCTCCCAAGTTTCTGCTGTCCCGTGGCCGTCAGGAGGAAGCCGTCGCAGCCGTTCATGGCATCGCCTACAAGAACAAGTCCAAAACTTGGCTCACCGTGGAAATTCTCAACGAGATCGGTGGATACCCAGAGGAAAGCGTTCAGCAGACACTCTCAAACAAGCAAATTGCCAAAAGATACCTCTCCAAGTTCTCGATGCAGCGTATTGCTCCTCTTTTTGCCACCAAGAAGCTTGGGATCACCAGTATGTTTACCCAATACTGCTCCTTTCTGCCGTTTTCGCTAATCGAGATGACTTCCAGCCATCCTGCTGTGGTTCTGCTGGGCCACTATTGGAATGGGGTACCCTCTTTTCAATGCCTTCCTTCCCCAATATATCAAAAGCGCCGGTGGTTCTACCGAACAATCGACCTACACCGTCTACCGGAACTACGCCATCACCTCCATTGTCGGTGTCCCCGGCTCCATTCTCGCCTGCTACACCGTTGATATTAAGTATGTTGGTCGGAAGGGCACTATGGTCATTTCCACCATGATCACCGGTGTTCTCCTCTTCTGCTTCACGGCTTCCACGAACCCCGACATCCAACTCGTCTGCTCGTCCCTGGAGGCCTTCTTCCAAAACATCATGTACGGCGTGCTGTACGCCTACACACCGGAAGTTTTCCCCGCCCCGAACCGCGGTACCGGTACCGGTATTGCCAGCTGCCTCAATCGGATTGCTGGATTGTGCGCCCCTTTGGTAGCCATCTACAGCGGTAGCGGGAACGTCAATGCGCCTATCTACGCCTCCGGGTCCCTGATGCTGGCTGCCTTTGTGGCTATGTGCTTGCTTCCCATCGAGACTCGCGGTAAGCAGACTTTGTAAGATCATGACAAACGGGGGAGGAAGCAAGAGACCATCTCTCTTGAATTTTTCCTCATCATTTTCTTTTCTTGTTAATTTTCTTTTTACGATTATGTTGGGCCAGCGATGAATTCTTGACTCGCCTGACACCATTCTTGTCATTATTTCTATTCTTTTTTTTTTTTTTTTACTTTGCATTGTACTCATGTTATGTTTATGTTTTGTTATCTGCATTTTCCCGCATCTACTCTATCGGTCCTTTCGGATAGAAAAGACTCGATTCGGAGGCTGTTGTCTATTACCTACCAACATCATGTTTTTCCCCTATGACTTCTTATGTGTATTGATAGATTGATGCATGCCTACGGACCTATGAGCTTGGAATTTCTAGCGGAAACAGAAGCACCTCACAAAATCTGTTGTTCTGTTCGTTGGTTGTATTTTGTGTTGCATGTCGATCGACTCATCTTCCCCCCGCCCTGGCATTTATGAAAAATCATATACCCCTTGTCTAGTCTTGTCTAGTTCACATGGATGTATCTATGTATGTGTGTACTAGATAAAGGAAACGGATTGGATTTGCATTAAGGATAGCATACAATGTCAAGCAATTTTTCTATTTCGAAAAGAGATCTCTTGGTTCCAGGAACATGTATGTATATGTGCAGGGCTGTTCACGGTTTGCCGGTTTACCGATTTTGACGATACTATTTGACGATAATCATCGGCAGACCTTGCCTTTGACGATAACGTAATCGGACACCGAACCGCCGTGACACCGAACCGCCGGTGGTCCGCCGCCTGCCTCACCGCTTCAAATCG